>NW_020438939.1:527274-535738 GCF_000699045.2 Agrilus planipennis
TTTGGGGGGGGGGGGGGGTGTAACTTGTCATGCTACAACAAGCATTTTGAGAATTTTAAAAAATCACTTTATTTTGGTGCTCATATAATTGGCACATATCTGAATGCCGCATAATTCTCATGTGCGTTTTGTTCGGATTCGTGATAAACAGGGTGCAACTTCACCCACTTTAATTAATTAAAGGATATGGAATTAATAATTAACGCGCCTACCTTCTGTATGCACAATGTTCTCTTTTAAACGAAATTTTTAATTAAAAATTAGCAATATGCCTTTAAATGCCAACATTCGGCCATGGGTACATATATGTGTTACCGGAAATTTATAAAATCTAGGAATTGTTTACAACTCCTAGGCTATTTAGGAATTGTATTGTTTCAAAAAAATTTTTAATACACACATATGTGAAATGTATACATTTCTTAGGAATTGTATGAAATTCCAAATTTTATTCACAGAAAGCATGTTTTATACATTTCCTAGTACAATATTGGAATTTCATACAACTCCTAGTAAACGTATTCATTTCTCAGGATATGTGTGTATTAAAAAATCTTTGAAACAATATTTTATACATTTCCTAAATAGCATCGGAACCGTATACATTTCCTAGTTATTTTTTATAATCCCTAGATTTCATATATACGATAATAAATTTAAAGTTAAGGAATCCTTAGGGCGAAAGTCTTGCTGTATTTTTTATGGTTATTTTAGTTTCTTCAACAAAGTCTCCGACGTCTCTATAGTTTCTCCTGGAGCACAGGAGTCACCTTATCAGACATTTAGATAAATAGCAGTGCCTTACCTTTTAGCTTTAATAGGGCAGTAAAAAATCAAATTCCGTTTTATGACAAATTGAATGCATATCTCCTTTCATAATATAAGTCTCGGAACGATAAGAACGGGAAATTTCTGCTGTTTTTTTATTACGGAAAAATGAGATAGCATTTTAACTTCGAACGACAAAATGGAATAAAGAGCGCGTCCCACTTTACCGACCGTAGGCATGCTGCGATACAAAAGGATAATGCGGATAAAGAATTCAGCGAAACGTTTTCTGCAAGTTGACTACAATACGTAGATAAAGAAATGGAAATGCAGAATGAATTCCACATCCTTCGGTGTTCATTGCATACTTGCTTTTAGATTATGTTGCATTCTATTCCGATCTTTAGGGTCATTCACGTGACACAGCAGCATTCAAAAGTAAATTATAGGGTAGATACAAAAAAATGAATAGTTATTTCTGCATTCAGCCACGTGTGTTTTATTAGAATATTAATCTTTCAAGGCCTTTTTGCAATTAAAGTAGAATCTCCATACATAAAAATTAAAAAAAAATCACAAACTTCTTACGCAAAAAGTATTGAAAATACCAGACATAGCTGCTAAAGTTCTATAAAGTGTTTAATTTATTATTTATTATGACATACACAGATCCCATCTAGTTACTAAATTTGGAACGTTATCGATGAAGTTCTTAAGTTATTTGATGAAGACATGATAGAAATAAAAAAAATGCCAGTAGCAGTAGTAGCCAATAATACATAACATTTATACATATATCGGTGGTAATACGTCGTGCTGTTCAGGATTAAGGTTATCAGATCGAATGGTTGACAGCTGTGTCACAGTATACCTAAATATGTGTTGTACAGAAGATTCACTTTCTTAATTTGTTATAAATTCTATCTCTTACTAACACATCACCACTTCATCGCCCAGTTCCCTTTTAAGCAGGGTCTGTCTTGTACAGAGGGTCACCGTGGCCGTTCTGCGCCTATGCATATTTATGACCACCTGCAAAAATCGCCGGCGTTTTAGATCAAATCAGAGGAGTGGCCGACCCTTTTTCTGTTTCCCTCTTTTTCTGTCATGTTTTTTCAGGCGTCAATTGCAGTAAAATTTGATTGAATAATCCTAGACAAAAATTTTCAGTCTCTCTCCAGTCTCTCAGAGTCTTTCAGCGTCTCTGAGAGCGTCTCTCACAGTCTCTCAGTTATTGCCTAGTTGTTTTTATNTTGAATTAATTTTTATAAAAGTTTGAACATGAATTAGTTGGATCAATTCCTCTAAAGCAGAGCTTCGAGGAGCAGGGATCCAGCGATAAAATAATTTTTGTTACGTGACGACTCGGATCTCTTGATGCCTTATGCTAATTCTGCCGTGATTAAACGGTGCCCTGAGTTAATCCACTGACTTGGATGCAACGCTTGGCCGTTTTGTTTAGCTTGTCTGTATAACTTCGACCTGCAGGATCGGGTTTGTTGTTGGACATTTGCCTGCATGCTATGTTGATAGCCAAGCCAGTGCGATTATCGTTTACCTTCCAACCCGATAGGCTATTAAGTTCAAGTTTACATAAATTACGATGCGATTTTTATTTCATCAGAACAAAACCTAAAAAAAAAAGAAACTGAACTCGCGATATGCAAAATAGAACACCAATGAGGTCGAATGAGTTGACGACACGTCCAACAAATTCTCCTCTGTAATAAGAAACGGTTTATTAACAGTGTTTATGAGCGCAATTAATACAAGCCACCCTTAAGAATATATCAGCCGAAAATCATATAATTTGACTCAATGGATAATTTGAGTCCAAAATAGAATCAAAATACATCCGGCTCGAAGGACCATCTTTACGTCTTATAAAACCTTAAACTCATTCAGACTTATGCAACGTACAGAAAGTAAATAAACTTCAGATCATTTCACTTTGGTTTTAGGATAACGATCGTTTTGTCCTTAAGAATCAAATCCATTTGTCCATGACATAATTCAGTTCATAAACAAATGGAATGATACGTTTTGGGCTTCACTGTACATGCACATTATATATAATTAGAAATGTGGCAATAACAGTAATGTAACTTAGGATGCCTAGGGCTGAATCCTAATACGAAACGTAACCTTAATAAGTTTACGACGGCGGTGTTAAAGACCCTCCCCCTTTGCCAGGTTTTATCTATTTATCTCCCCCCGGGAAGTACAGCTGCAGATACAAGATAAATGTGTGAATAAATTCCGCAGATATTGATACAATGTTTTGCCTCAGAGTTGTGTTGGGGAAGACTAATTTCATTTCGTAATTAAATTATGTCTACTGAAGGATAACCACCATAGAATTACTTGTATAAAAATAAGGGTGAATCTTCAATGCTCCCTACTGTAAGATTATAATCAGAATAAAATACAAGAGTGATAAGGTTAAATTAAATAGATACAAATGTAACGTTTTGTTCCTAAAATAATATAATTTTTATGATTTGAAAAGAAATGTTTTCTAGTTCTCACCCACATAGAATTTTTCTTGATTGATATTGTTACCGCTTTTACAAGACAATTGTTCTAACGATGGTAGCGATAGGGTTGCCGAAACGTAAAAAAGTGTGATTATATATACAGATAGAAGGGAACTGGATAATAGGTAACCGAGTATAAGCATTAGCTTATTACACTGCCGGGTACTCAGCCCAAGGGTTTTAGCAAATTTAAATTTTAATCAAGTGATTTTTCGAAATAGTAATTGATTTAACGCATCAAGTCCTAATCGTTAAACAAGCATAAAAAAGTATTTACTAGTAGATATTGTATTTATTAATAATAACAGCAGCATTTATTAACAAAATTTCTAGAAGAATGAAGTAATTTTACAATAACTTTTAGCATTCGTTTAATTAAAATTTCTTAATTCGAATTCAATCTATGATTTCATCAGACTTATTAATCGTAATTGTACTTAGTTTCTTTTTCTTGATTGAATTACTCGACATTGCCGAACAGAGATCACCGAATCCACCAGGTACCCGTTACATTTTTACTCATTTTCCACGATTAAGAATCCAAAAAAATTATTCTCAACCCAATAACAACTGCAAAAACCTTAACTATCATTATATTATGATTTAGTGTTTTTTTCTCTTCTTCCTGTGATATCTCTAATTGAATAAAAATGTATAAATATAAATAATATGTATAATAAACAAGTGAAAAAATAGATTTCTGAAACATCGCGTGCTTCACAGGGGTGTCTTTGCATGCGTTTTTATTATCTAAACTTGTGTTATAGCAGTACGAGACATTTTCCATCAAGCAAGCCGTTGTTGCATCGTATAATATGCTCTACATGTTTACTGCTTGGGGTTGTTGGAAGTCGGGGTCCCGCTGTAGGGGTCTCTCGATCCCTGGGGTGTTTGCTATGTAAATGTTGGGCGGGAACCAATTAGATCGCCGTGATAATGCAAGACACCTTCTTCCCCACAAAGAACAATATTTGTGTAGGACGAAGGACCGAAGTTGTCAGTGTTATTACCGCGAACCCGTAGCCTTCGAATCGTCCGTGTCCGAGCTTTATTTCTCTTACGTAAGCTGACGAATGCTTTTCGAGATAGGCAGCCGCAAGCCGTAGCGTGACCGTTCGGTTGCATAATGTAAAAGACTAAAAGCCCATTAAGTTCTCGTGTTTTGAATAGCTTCAGGCGAGATTAAGAAAACTTTTACTGTTTTATACATACGTCGTTGACGTTATTTAGTTTTTGTTAAGGTTCAAAATGTACTAAGTAACTACAGATACCTATCCAAGAATATATAGTATTTGTATGTTACAATGTTACTAATTGTTACACGCTCGCTTTACTGGATTTAGGATACAGTGAAATTATGAAACCTAGATATTTGAATGAATATATACGAGGGTGGATTGATAAGTTTCCGGCCTAACCAAGAGATGACGCCACTAGGCCTACCTTGAGGTGACATTCTATAGTACCATCCTTGGATAGCTTGTAGCTATAGTTTCAGCCCGATCTCCTTGCTAGTGTAGGTTTGACAGCACGCTGAACAAGACGCCTCTGTGGTTTTCGTAAAAATGGAAAAGCAGGAAAATCGTGCTGTCATCAAATACTTTTATTTGAAGGGGTTAACGCCGAAGGAAATTAAAAAAGAGATGGACTCAACACTGGGGACATCCTCCCCGTCATATTCAACCGTTAAGCAGTGGGTTTCCGAGTTTAAAAAGGGTCGTGTGAGCACCTCTGATGGGCCTCGCTCAGGACGCCCCGTTGAGGTCACAACTCCAGATATGATCGAAAAAATTCATCAAATAGTGCTGGGAGACCGCAGATTGAAAGTGCGTGAGATAGCTGAGACCTGTAAGATGTCATATGAACGTGTGCAACATATTTTGCACCAACATTTGCATATGGAAAAGCTCTGTGCAAGATGGGTGCCGCGTTTGCTAACAGTCGACCAAAAATTGATTCGAAAAAACATTTCTACCGCAAATTTGTCATTGTATAAGCGTAATCCAAGCGAATTTTTGCGTCGATTCGTAACCGTTGACGAAACGTGGGTCCACCACTACACTCCTGAAACCAAAGAACAGTCTAAACAGTGGATTGGACCAGGGGAACCAACTCCAAAGAAGGCAAAAACAATTTTTTCGACGAACAAGGTTATGGCTACTGTTTTTTGGGATGCAAGAGGTATTATATACATTGATTACCTTGCAAAGGGTAATACTATCACTGGTCAATACTACGCAGACTTATTGCAACGTTTGAGCCACGAGGTGAAAATTAAACGACCTCATCTGGCGAAGAAAAAAATCTTGTTTCATCACGATAACGCACCAGCGCACACGTCAATCGTTGCGACGGCTAAAATCAACGATCTAAAGTTTGAATTGATGCCGCACCCTCCTTACTCTCCAGACCTAGCCCCGAGTGACTATTTTCTGTTCCCTAATCTCAAAAAATGGCTTGGCGGTAAGAGATTTGCGGACAATGAAGAAGTAATCGAAGCTGTAAATGGTTATTTTGAGGAGCTTGACGAATCAGTCTATAGAGATGGCATTAATAGACTGGAACACCGCTATGAGAAATGTATCAGCCTTGGAGGAGATTATGTTGAGAAATAAAAAAAAAAAATTTTTAAAAACCTTGTTTTTCTTGGTCAGGCCGGAAACTTATCAATCCACCCTCGTATTTTGCTCAATTGGAATATAAATAATAATATTTTTTTTATTGTTGCATTAATTTAGATGTCTTTGCAGGGTGTGCTCACAGCAACTCATTAAAGAGAAATCACTCTTATGCTTTTGTCCTTCGAAGGGAAAACTATAGGAAGAAAGAGAAAAGACAAATTAAAAGATACAAGAAAACAGTGTAAATAGGTACTTAATTGTAGACATTTTCTGCACTTGACAAAAATTAATACACTGAAATTAAGTGATGTTCCTAATTATGAAAGCAATGTTCGTCAAGACTCTATAGGTCCTGGTTAAGGATACAAAAGCCGCGTCGCGTATATATCAAAGTGATTTTTTATAAGGTCTACATTCCTGTAAGCAAAAGATAAAATATGACTAAGAGAACACTCACTTCGTAGGTGCTATCTCTTCCTACAATAATCCTAAGAGTGTGACGTAACCAATGAATGTAATTTCACGAATTAAAGAAAATTTTGTCGAGTACACGCAATAGGCAATTACACGTATTTGACGTAGTAGTATATTTAGATTTGTTTTGATAGACTTCCAACAAAAGGTTTTGTGTTCGTTAGTAAAGGAAAAGCATTGTTTCTAATTTCTTTAATGTATTTTTTCGAATGTGTTTCCGTCATAAAAACCACCCCCACGCCGTCTAGCAGCTGCTCGTAAATCGCCGTCAGGTCGTAAAAACTGACATGGTGCATACAACAATCGACTAAAGAAAAAGGAAAACGTGTAACCGTTATACATAATGGCTAATATAGAGCCATCAATGGCGTATAAAATACACGAAAAATGCTATTAAGTACGGTCTATATTAAATACCGCGCGGGTGCACGCGAAAACACAATCAATAAGTGGCCCATAAATTCAGGCTAGTGCAGATAACAAGGATCGAATCATAAAGTTTTCCCGCAACCGGGAAATGGCGTCTTTATATAACCTTTCCCTCAGGCGCCCCCCAGCGTAACATAAATTCAAATTCCACTTAAGAAATCATAATAACACTGAATTAAATAAAAATCGAGCTGGGAGCACGCTTTGGAATATCCAATTTCTTCTGCCTTCTCACCAATATATGCCATCGTACATTTTCTACCAAAACGACGTATCTTTCCTTATCAGTTTTGATAATAAAGAATCAAATTTTTACACACACAGGATCGGAAAAATCAATATCTCAATTTTCATATTCTTTACGTTACTTTTATTTTAAGGTTCCCGTACGGTTCCTCTAAATGTCTAAAGAGCAAAAGAAACATTAATTTTCGAATTATTAAGACACAAATATGCAAAGTAAATAATAAATAAAAGTGATTAATAAATTATGTTGTTGAATTTTCTGCACATGTGGACACTGATACCGATATCTTGGATTAGAATTACAAATTCTGGGAAATGAAGAGGCTGCTATGTTAAAATTTATGAAGGTTAAGTCGGGAATTAAGGCTCTCAAGTTCTAAATGGTTATTAATTACGATGTTCGAAATTCTCTAGCAAAGATCGCTTCTTTTTTATCAGAATATTGTTGTGTAAAATTTTTGCTTTTTTGAATATCTAAAAGGTATATTATTTATTGGCATAACAATGTTCTGAAAAACTAGTTTTATTTTTCCGCTTTTTATTGGATTGATATGTTCTGAAATACCTTTTTCTATATATCTTCTACTTTGGTTAATATATACATAAAATAACTACGAAATAACTGGTAAATACCACCACTCCTGTCCATAGGGTCATTTCTTATTTTTCTTGCTTACCTACCTACAAAACCTTTTCGTAAAAGTCTGTCTCCAGAACTATGCTATCTTAATAGCTTGACAGTAATTAGTACAAATCAGTCAAAATACAAATACTACTATTAATACTCGATATCTGTTATAAGGGTTGTAAATTAGTTACCTCAATATATTTTATAGTCTATACCTTTGCAGAATTGTAACCACAGCCTAGAAGGTAGTCCCCATTTATTACCTTCGTGTAAATATGGCCGAATAATAACGCAAATACTATATTAAATACATATAGTTATACTATTGTTACTCATTTTAATGCAATGGATTAAAAAATGTAATTGAGTTTTTAAAAACGCTATACTTAAATATGTATGTATATATGGTAATATTATATACAAAAGAAATTATGAGTGCTGTCAGCACAGGGCAAAGTAGTAATACATAGTTAGTATCAGCAATTTCTTATGATGAAGTGTACGGTGTGTTGTATACCTATTCCTTTAAATTTAGATTTTTAAACAATTTTTAACACAAAGAAAGTGATTAAACAAATTGTTTACAAAAGTGAATTTCGACTACTCGAAGCAATGGTGCTAACAGTCTCGACCTCACAGTGACTGATAGGAGGGAAAAACTTGTTACTATTATACAAATAAAAAAGAGATTAATTGCATTTAACGTAATAGAAAAACAGTGTTGCATCTTTACAATACTATAGGTTTATTTTATTTTGCAT
>NW_020438939.1:538984-546220 GCF_000699045.2 Agrilus planipennis
TGGATACGAAATGAGGATCTCTCTATGAGCGACTCGAGTCTCTCGTTCAGAGATTCGAGTCTCTCGTTCAGAGACTGAATACGAAATGAGGATCTCTCTATGAGCGACTCGAGTCTCTCGTTCAGAGACGCTAAACAGTTTTTTTGACAGTCTCTCTCAGCGACACCAGAGAGACTCGATGAGAGACGGAGACTCGATGAGAGACGGAGACTCGAGTCTCGCTTTCAGAGACTCTGAGAGACTGAACATTTTTATCTTGGGAACGCGCACTTTCTTCGCACTCCTATAGCCGCACTTGTCTTATATGAAATATTTGTTTAAAAAATTAATATACAATTGATTCACAATGGGCGTAAATCTTCGAAAATAAATTCCGTAATAAATAGAAGGCTTAGTTTCGTGTCGATGTCTTCTCACCAAATAAAATTAACATAACAAACGTTGCAAATATAGGCAGTGAGAGGAGGTCCGTGTAGCGTTAACAGACGCAATAAGTTGAATGGAAGCGATTACATGCAATAAGACCATTACGGCGCTGTTGTAGTCGAGGTGCGAGCATGGCTTTGGAGGCCATGATAACAGCCGTTTTGGGAACAACGCTAATTTATCGAGCTTATTTACATTTTATTGAGGTATTAGCATGGCGCGGCTCTATAACAACGAAAACGGAAGCGGAGGAAAATCCCGTAAAGAAAAAAAGCCCATTACGGGCGGTCCCTGCTTACTTATCAAATGATTTAGGTATAGATTTTACAAAAATTACTTTAAAATATTCTATAATGGTTATTTTGTATCATGTTGCAGTATATTTACTGCTAACCGTAGAATAAGTCCTTGCTTAGCAATTTAACCAAAGTGAATTGCGATTTCACTGAGCATTCCATAGATTTCCCCCTTAAACTCATACAACTTTTGTCAAAAGACTTTTTACGCTCTACTCCTGTAGTTATATCGGTAAATGCTTCTTTTAAAATGGGTCGTCCTGTATATTACATATATGGCGAGCCAAGAAGAAAATAAGTAGGGTTAGGATCCGAATCGAATCGGGCATCCGAGTTGCGCTATTAGGACCAAAAAAGGAAAATTTTGATCAGAACCGGATCACGTATGTAACGTCTCGGATCGAGTCACCTTAAAGGCCCTGATAAGGATACTCTGTGTGGTCCTGAACCTATTGGCCTGTAAGGAATAGACTTTGTAAGGTCCTGACTCGAAAAAACTGGCAAATCGATATGCTTTATATGATCCAGACTAGGCTACCCTACGTGGGGCAAATTGTAGGGTTTCCACCAGATTGATCTAATATGTGATGTAAACCAGGATTCGTAATAGGATTTTCGCAATTTGCGCGAAGCAATCCGCCAGAAATGCCTGGATTTGTGGAAGAATAAAAATTGGCTTTTGCACCATGATAACGCCCCTGCTCACACATCGTTGCTTGTGCGCCAATTTTTGGCCAAAAACAACACATTCATAATGCCGCAGCCACCGTATTCCCCAGATCTGCCCCCCTGTGACTTTTTCTTGTTCCCGAAACTGAAGAGGCCTATGAAAGGACGACGCAAAACCACGATTGAAGAGATAAAGACGGCATCGAAGGAAGAGCTGAATAAGATCACAAGAGATAATTTTTTGAAGTGCTTCAAGGATTGGCACAAGTGTATAATATCTGGTGAGGATTACTATGAAGAGGACAAAATTAGTAAACGGATTGATTATAACAGTTCTTTTTGGAAATAATACAGTTAAATGATTAAAACTATGCTATGAAACTCTAAACTGAGCAAAACTCTTATTCTTAATTTTCTTTATAAGAGTGCCTTATTTAAATTTAATTGAAATTAAAATCATTTAAATTATCATATTCTTAATTGTTTAATTAATTAATTTTCAAACTGTTTAACAGGAATAATATTTATGTTCGTGTTTAAAATATAAAATTGTACACTGTTAAAAGATACCTAACTATTTATTTAGAATTTTTAATATTCAATTTGATGAAACCAAACATTTAAGCAGATTTTATCTCATTAATTTAAATATGAATTCTACAGTGAGTTTCCTCGGTATTTAAATGAAGCGTTTTCCGGAAGAACTGTCCTTCGCTTCCTATATTCCCGAAGTTAATTATTACAATCCACGTTGTCTAAAGTAGGAAGGTATAAGAAAATTAGTAAAGACTCGATGAACACTTCTCTGATTCTTAATTATCTCCTTGATTATTTTGAACGTTAAGAGTAAGCGGCATGCAGGGGCTGGAGCGAATAGGGTAACATTAAATAAGATGGAACGGATGGGTCTTTTCAGCTTTTACGGATTTCATTTAGTCGCTAGGGTGCAGAAAGCTTAATATAAATGTTGCAGGAAGATTGTCTTGGGTGTTGATTTGATTAATCAAAATTATTAATCAACATAAGAAAGTGAAATCGTTAGACATACAGAGCGATTTTACATTTGTTCATGGCGCATACGCCATAAAATAGAAAATGAAATACATGATTAATGTTGACACATACAAGGTGTCTAGAAATGAAGGGAGAGGAAGGATGTCCAAGTCCAAAATGAAGGAAATGCTAATCGTTCTTTTGATATTCAGAGCATTATCCACTGTGAACACATTCCTTCCGGTCAGACAGTGACTGAAAAATTTTGTGTTGGCGTCCTGAAGCGGTTAATAGCTCGTATTTTCTTGTAAGGTAGACATTTGCAGAGAAAGACTGGATTCTTCTTCATTACTACAACACGATCTCGCATTCTTCGTTGATTATCGCGACTATTTGTTAAAAAAGAGTATCGCCACGTTGCCGCACCCTCTACAGCCCAAATTTAACCCCATACAACTTCTTTCTCTGTCCAAAAATTAAACCCCACCTTACAGGTACTCATCATGGCGGCGTAGAAGAGTTCAAGGCTCCTATGACGAGGGTTCTGATTTCCATAAATTCTAAAGACCAGAAAGGGTGCTTTTAGGGGGCGAAGGGTTAGAGAGTGTGAAGACCGATAATAAAGTATTGACAAATATTTTATTTGCACATTGCCAGAACTTAATTATCACACCTCGTATGTGATAAAATTTGGGAAAAGTAAAAATTGTGATTTTGTAATATACCAATGCTGGGAAAGTCCGAGGATATTTTTATTTGTTAGTAGATTAAAAATTCAATAGCTTTTATCTCGGAATTTGTTAAAATTTAAGAAGAACATTAAAAAGTAAACTGACATCTATGACACAACAACGTGATAGGCTTCTCGTAAACGCGTAAACATACTAAATGTTCTTCATTGAAAAATCTGTCTACTTAGGATATATGTATTTATTTAAAAAAATGTGTTTAGCTTTAAAATTTACGTTATAAGATAATTATTTTGAGACGGGAAAAATTAGGAATTTCATTTGAAAAATAAAATTCTTGGTATCATGAAAATTCTGTCCTTAAAAATGTTAGGCTGTCGAAACTGCCAGACGCGGATCGCCATTTCGATCTTTTTGGATCTCATCAGCGCGTCGCAGGCAGCTCCGACAGAACACAGACCAGACAGGATTACGTATTCCTAAAATGTAGCATCGTGCTACAGATGGCGTTCACTGAGCCATTTGTAGTATTTTCTAAAACGCACTGTTAAGACGCGCTGATGAGATCCAAAAAGATCGAAATCGCCATCCGCGTCTGGCAGTTTCGACAGAATACACACCACTTCGAATTATTTCATTCTACAGCAATAGAGTTATTTAAATAGATAAGCAAGATACAATAGATTATTCACAAAAGGAAGGAATTTTATAGACCCTAATCGAAAATAGAAAAGAAATTATTTAGAAAGGTATTTACAATATGTACACAAAAAGAAACAATTTTAAAATATGTGGTGGATATCGCCACATATATATCGTTTGAATGACGAATAATATTTTAACGCTTAAAGTATTACGAATGCAAATGGACTTATAATACGAAGTATGTATAAAAAAACGAATTTCTTTTTGACTTTCGTCTTCTATTCTCTTCTGGCATTCATTGTAATAAGGGAAGTATCTGATGGAAGTGCGAACGTTTGATGTGAGTAATAAAACGGTGAGAAAAGTGGATGGCAGCAGTGGCAGCATCAAACATTAATAAAGGTGAAGCGGTGAACAACGCCGTTTTCCTCAAGTCGTCCACCTAAATCACTTGAATTTCGAGGACGTTTTCTTTAAGTAGTGCTAACATCCCGGCTTTCAAGGGGGAAAACTCGCTATGATAAAAGTCCGGGATACTCTTGTAAATCTTCGCGGATGATGTTGAGAGGTTGCAGACTTTCACGCGACCGGAGCAAATTTATGCCCTTCATATTCCTTCTCTGGATGTATTTGACTGTGGACGCGTTTCTTTTGTCACTGTCTCTTTCGTCAAGTTTAATATGTGCTCATAGAGCGTTGCTTTACGTCGTGGCTCTCCAACTGTGAAATTAAATGCCCAAAGCTTTTGAATGAATTCCGACTGTGCCATTTTTTACAGCCTCGTACTTGGAATGGAAGCTGTTCATCAACAACAGACGGTTCATGATTTTAATATCGCATATCTTACGGATGAGTCGTAATCTTGAGTTATTACCGTATTAGTTTTACTAACTACTTTCTGAATATTTGTACCTACCTCTATAGTTCAAGAAGATCCCTGATTTATATTCCAATATTAATATGTACTTATTCATAACTAAAATGCAATTAGAAAATTAATATATTTTCCTACAAATTATGTCGTCAATTTCTGGTGAATTACATTTAAAGTTATATCTTTCTTGTTTCCACATGGGACTGTAGGCATTTGCTGCATTTTGAACATGCTCTTGTTAAGTTAGGAAATGCTTTATGAGTAGTACAGACAATGTGAAAAGAGATGACAGAATGTAATAGGTGCAACAGTTATATATTGTTTAGGTATGCAAAAAACCAGCGTCGGCTTTATAACTACCTGTTAGGAATTATATCTTTAAACAAGCTTCTTTGCTTTCCTAAATTCCTGAGAATGTTGAACTTTCTTCAAAGTCCGATGCTGACAACATGCTCAAATTCTGCTTGTCTACATCTCTTTCTGTTAGACATTAACTGGTGTAATGTTATTCCTTTTTCTTTATTATTAGTGTCCGCTGCAATTCCTACCTGACATCTCTTTTCTATGTTTGCGATATTCCCTACAACGTCTGCCTTGAATAAAAGTAGGCGTTCTATCAATAACCCCTCTAGTCTAGTTAGTAAGTTGAAAGAAAGACGTAAATGAATGAATAAAAATTTTGAACGTTCCAACTATAGAATCGTTTTTTTCCAACGTTGGGGCTTACGTTTCACAGGGATATAATTTGATTATCGAAGGGGGCAATTCGACATTGGACAGATATTCAGAAAACTTTTATTATATTTTGAAAGTTTCTTTGTGTATTGCATTCCCTCTACAATTCCCTAATGACTTCTTCCTGAAATCATTTAAGTTTGAAGTTTCTTTAGCGAACAATTTAATATTGCACCGTGGCGGGCGTTGTGAGGGCATAAGAAGTTTAAAAATGTTTAAATGTGGTATTGGACCTACAAATAAGGTTAATAAACAGTGATATACGAGGGTGGATTGATAAGTTTCCGGCCTAACCAAGAGATGACGCCACTAGGCCTACCTTGAGGTGACATTCTATAGTACCATCCTTGGATAGCTTGTAGCTANGATTTTTAAACAATTTTTAACACAAAGAAAGTGATTAAACAAATTGTTTACAAAAGTGAATTTCGACTACTCGAAGCAATGGTGCTAACAGTGACTGATAGGGAGGAAGAACTAGTATAAGTAAGAAACATTTGAGGCTCAAGCTCAAGTCAAACCTGTTATTGCCCAGTTCTTTTTTTTCCAATATTTATCTTTTTTATAAAAGCGGATGGTACTTCAAAAACTTTTTAACGGCTCATATTAAGCGAATGCACCCCCATAAAACCAATTAATCTTCTGTTCCTTTTTTTCTGTTTGTTCTTCTAATACCTATATACGTACAAGCATGATAGAGTACTTAGTATTTTGTTTAGGGGCTGCACGCATGGTTAATTAAAGGGTAATTAGCTTAATAATTGCTAGGACCAATTATAGGGGCAGAACAGAATCGCAAAGGACCGAACATTTTACACATTCGTGATTAAAGCCAATGCAAAAAAAAACTGAAAGGAATTTATAATTAATATGATCTTGTTTACTATTATATTTACTCATAAAATGGACAAAGCGCAATAAAAAAAAGTGGAAAATTAAATCTGAAATAGCGTAAATAACTATTATATGTAGATACGTACTAATTAAAACGTATGTATGGTTAATATAGTTAAGCTTTTTAAAAATTTCAAAATACGGGGTGTAGCATGACGATAAGTCATACTCCCATCAAGTAAAAAATTATAAAAAGGGATTACAGTCACACTCGATTTTTCTTCTTTTTATGTGCTTCGCAATTAGGCCACAATCCAAGTTCTGAATATTTTCTATTCGCTTTGAGTCAATCAAAAAACATTAAGGATGCTCGAAATCAGATGGGATTGAAACAAACAAATTACTTTATAATTAACTTAGGAATACATAAAGAGCACATAATTCTTCATTTGGAACAACGTAATTATTTGCTTATTAAAAAAGCGACATCGTACTGCACCCTCTTACGAATTTTGAAAATGTTCCAAGTCGGATGGTACCTATTAAGGCACGAAAATAGCTTCTTGACTAAATTAGGGGCACATAAAGAGCACATAATTCCAATGCTTTTCATTTGGGAGCACATAAATATTTGTTTATGAAAAAAGCGATGTAGTGCTGCACAGCCTTATTGTGTAATTGCTCCAAGTTGAATGGTACCTATTGGAGTACAAAAATCGCTTCTTGACTAAAGTGGGAACTCATAAAAATCACACAATTCCTGCTCTATTCATTTGGGAGCGATTTGGTGCCACATTCTCCTACAAACTTTGAAAATGCTCCCATTTGGATGATATTAATACATACACGAAAATCGCATCTTGTTTCAATTGCGAGCACAATAACCTATTCCCTTTATTGTTTTTTTAACATGCTTATGATCCAAATTTGCAATAGAGGGCGTAAGCATTGACCCAAAAAGAATTGAAAATATTCAGAACCTGGATTCTGGGCTAATTCTGAAAAACATAAATCGCACGTATAAAACCAATGTGGCGATAACCTTTTTTTTAAATTTTTTTCTTTGGTGGGGGGG
>NW_020438939.1:549919-553136 GCF_000699045.2 Agrilus planipennis
GAGTGACTATTTTCTGTTCCCTAATCTCAAAAAATGGCTTGGCGGTAAGAGATTTGCGGACAATGAAGAAGTAATCGAAGCTGTAAATGGTTATTTTGAGGAGCTTGACGAATCAGTCTATAGAGATGGCATTAATAGAACTAGACCTTCATGCCTTAGAAGATGTCCTACCAACGGAGATTATGTTGAGAAATAAAAAAAAAAAATTTTTAAAAACCTTGTTTTTCTTGGTCAGGCCGGAAACTTATCAATCCACCCTCGTAAAACAACGATATGAAAAGATAAAAAGAGTAGATATAGTCTTGACAATTTTGTCTATTTTACTTCAGAGAAGGGTAGCACCACACCAGTACGTTGTTTATTTTGCTATATTTTAATGTAAAACAAAAAAAGTGTAGCAAATACATAAACCCGGCGCATTCACCATTTTTGTAAATTAATTATTAATAGGTATAAATGGTATCAATCCATCCATGAAGAGGAGAGAGAAAAATTATTTAAGGTTATAGTGGGGAAAATTTGGGAATGGAAGATACAGCTAAAAAAATGTGGGTACTATAATAATAAAATAAAGAAGTAATG
This sequence comes from Agrilus planipennis, assembly GCF_000699045.2. Lineage (NCBI taxonomy): Eukaryota > Metazoa > Arthropoda > Insecta > Coleoptera > Buprestidae > Agrilus > Agrilus planipennis. The sequence goes on from NW_020438939.1 coordinate 550,502, forward strand.
ATTTGATAATAGGGAGACTTAAGAATGATGCAAAAATCAGGATATGCAAGGGAAGAAAAATGCAGTTTGTACCGCATTTATTGTGAACCACTATATTTAACATATAACAAATAATTATTTATTAAAAAAACTTTTGGTAAAGATAGTTGTCGAAATAATATTATTGAGTGTTTACCACCAATAAAAATAGTGGAATCTTTACACAACGTTGCTTTCACACTCATTAGTTATAGGCCAGACATGCATGGGAATTGAGAAGATTTTTAAGGGAGGAATGACAAGATGAATTTATCGTAAGGAAAAGATATCTACGTATATCAGTTACGGCTAGATTCAGAATAGGAAATAAAAGTAATATATGTAAACATTGTTTGAATGATAACGAAAAGAATGTGAGAAAATAATTTAAATAGTAAATGTAGAAAGGGTTTTAATTAATAATGGCAACGGTCTAGCTGTATTAAAAAGAATATTAAATATAAGTAAAAAGGAAAGTGAAAGGTAATAACCAAAAATAAAAAAATAAAAAATGAAGTAAAGCTTTGCCTGTTAGTTTTCTTTTTATCTGTTGTTTTTTTATTTAAAATGGGCACAGTAATTGTAGTAATTATTAGAAAAAGAAGCAAAAAAAAGATGTACTTATAGTAGTCCTATTAGATTGTATATTGTAACAAATAACGTTTTGTTTTTAATCATATTTATTATGAATCCGTCTACCTAGAATAATAAATTGAACTACGAGCGATGCCAAATTCTACCTTTAATGTAATAATTTTGTGATGATGACTGTTCATCGATTGTTTTATTGTATTACACTTACATTTACTGTTGTCTGTTATCCAGAGTTTCTCGTTTTCGCTTTCACTGGCTTGTTTTATAATAATAAGATACAAAATGTTTGTATATAGTTACATATTTATTTCATTCAAGTAAAATCTTATGTTTAAGGAACGTTTTTGAAAGTGTTGCTATTATTTATTCATTACTACTTCTTTATCAATCTTAAATTAACTTATTTCTAACTTCTTTTCTTTAAATTTAAATTCTTCTTCATGCAATAATCTTTATTAATATTAAACATTTGATTTTGTAAAGTAGAGGTTGATTAAACTTAATTTTCTGTTTATGATTTAAATTTTAAATTTCTGTTTATGAAACAATTATACCTTCACCGGTCCATACAGATATAAAAAAAATATTTTTAGCGAATTCTCAAAATATCAACATAATAAAACATTTTTCTTTTTTGTTTCAGGTAAGCCTACTGCCAATATTTCTAACTGACAAGCGCATACGGTGGTGAGTACGCCCAATAATTGTAGCAAAATTGACTCATTCGAAAATGTATTTTTAAATACACCCTCCAGCCTTTCAATGTCAATACCTACCTCATCTTCATCATCAGATCACCACATCAACAACAGCGTCGTTCCTTTCTCATATACCACCAAAGTAGCGACATACTTTAATAACGTCCCCCGAAAATTATACTTAATTACGAAATAATTGTTTCATCTCGGTTCGTTGCGGTCGGTCTCCATGGGCGATCCCTCTTCATCCAATTACGAAATAATAATAATAAGAAGAAGAAGAAGAAAAATAAGAAGCGTCATTTCGACTTCTTCTACTTCGTCCATTTCGGCGGTCGAACCTAAAAGGGACACGGCATACAAATTGGGACAATTCAGAACGAATTAAAGAAATTACTATCATACGTAGGTAGTTATTTTTTCATTCCTTTTTTATCATCGCTTTTGTAATTCTCTTCTTTATTCTTACCACTACTACTACTACTACTACTACTACTACTATACGTACACCTACTACTATGTATCTACGTATACGTAAACTGGTTCGTTCCATCTGTAGTAATAAAGGCTGTAAGTGTACGAAATTACAAGCTGAATCCGAAATAATTTTCTCGGGGGGCAAAATTGCCATCGCTAATTTAGTTTCCTTTGTCCGGATGCTGACCAAGGGCGTAGACATTAAATGAAAATAGGCGGAAACCCATTCTTGCCGACGTATGTAGATGAGTGGGTAATTCCGTAAATCCTTGAGCGCATTCGTGGAATCATGCCAGCGGAATGATTCCAGTTTGTGGTTTAATAGGACGATTTAAGATGCTGCTTTGGTTTATTAACTGTAATTCCTTCGATTTTTTATGTATTTGTACATCAACATCCGCTTATACTACCTCCATAGGGTAACCAATAAAAAATAAAATACATATCTGATGCATGAATTAGCAATAAGAAGCTAAACAAATAGCGTGTCGTAGTCTTCCTCGGGTTAAACTGTTTGTAAGTTCGCACCCTTTTTAACACTAAAGACATATTCAATGTCCTGTCGGTGTAGATCAGTGTTTCCCAACCTTTTCTTCCTCGCGAACCAAAAGAAACGTTGAAAAAAATTTGACGAACCCCCTATGTAGTCGTTAATGACAGGTAAAAAAAGCAATAAAATTTGATAGAATATATATTTTTCATATTGCAGAATAATTGATTATATTAATCGTGAAACATTTAAATAAAACATTAATAAGACTAAAATGATGTAAATGTAGTAAACTGCCTTAATTTGATATTTATTTCCAATTGTATTGTAAAAAAAATATTACATAGCCACCCTCGTA
>NW_020438939.1:553235-565919 GCF_000699045.2 Agrilus planipennis
AGTATTTGATTACTTGAATAAGAGGAATAAATTTTAATGTATAAAATTGTTGATATATTTTGATATTGATGAAGTAATTTTGAAAAACAAATAAGGCAAAAAGAAATGAAAATATGCAAATTTATAATAGATTTCTTAACAAACAGGCATTTTATTGGCGTTTTGAAAAATCCGCCATTACAATATTACTTTAGCGAACCCCCTCTGCAAACACTGCGAACCCCCAGGGGTTCGCGAACCACCGGTTGGGAATCACTGGTGTAGACGAATGATTTGAAATAGAAAAGCAGCAGATGTCCATTAGTTAACTTTTCAAAAGTTTCAAATGATTAACTTAAAATTTATAACCGCTGTTTTGTATGCAAAATTTTTTTGACATAACAAATTATACTTTCTTTAATTCACACACCTACTCAACTCGATGATGTTAGCCCTAAAAAATGAAATACGCATTTGATCATTTGTATTCCAGATGTTTATAATTATATTTCTTGTTAGATTACATTTTTACATGTTTTCGCCTAAAGAAGATACAAAACTAGTGATCAGCAAGTTGAAAATTTACGAGCTTTTTTGGTAAAAGAATTTTTACATTTTTTTTGTCAAAACAATTGTGTTTTGATTACTTTTATTCCCACTTAAAATAAAGTATCTCTTCAAAAAACAGCACGCATTTTCAGCCATTTTCCATTTTTAGAAGAGATTGAGGATACCTACTTAATTGCTTAACAAGTTGAAAATTATAATAAACTCGCTCTTTATCTATATCGGTTTGGTTAATAGTTTATCGAGATTACCTGTAGTGCACTGATGAAATCTAATATGATCTAAATTGAGATCTGCGACTGGCGGGTTAAATAAATTTCCGACCAAGAACTTATAAACTTTCTTATTACTATGGTGTGCGCGTCGACCATATATTTACGCTGCATCGTTGATTCAGCCAGGCAAGTTGATATCTTAGTAAAGTCTTGTTTAGTAAATGAAAACTTCAGAGGCAGCAAATATCAACTAAATGGCGAAATACAGACTGCACATGTTTATATATATTTTTTTGCCAAATAATTTCCTTCACTGTTTATTTTCATTTACCCTTAAAATTCGTTTATCATCATAAGGTCGTCAGTCTTAAGACTGGTTGGACACGCACTTCCACTCCTTTCTATCCTAAGCTAATCTTCGCACTTTCCTAAAACTAGACATCCCACATCCTTAACTATTTTGCGAACAGTAATCTAATATAGGTTAGCTACTCCTTTTAACTCCTGTTTCTGCTGTTTCTAATATGTCTCTGACTGCATGCTTGACAAGGTGTCCTACCAATCTATCTCGCCTATTTCTTATAGACTTGCATAGAGTCCTCTGTTCTCTTATTCTTTCTACCTTTTCATTTCTAACCTTATCTATCCACGGTATCCGCCGGTGACACCACATTTTTTTTAAATTTAACAATCTTTTTCGAATTTCTAAATTAATCGTTCGCGAGCATAGAAGTGCCTTCTTTTTATGTTTTATATCCCTACTACTCCTTCCGTTCTGACTTATCTGACGTCCTAGATAGATACCTTAAATCATCCACTTCTTCTAATGTTTCGTCTCCTATCTTTATATTCACTATTTCCCTACTTTTTTTCTCATGAATACCAGTATTTTTGTTTTACTTTTATTTATTTTCATACAATTTCGTTAGTAGCACAAAATTCTACACAATGTTTCATCTTTTAAATGTTTCATAATAATTGCTTTACGGGAATACTGTTTAGTGTTTAGAATCTTGCCAATAAAACTAGCCCATTTTGTCTTACTATCATGTAAATTTAATGTGTTAGACACAAAAGGAAAGTGCTTCCTTTCATCATTTCTATTATTTTGATCATTATCTAAAATTATCACATTATCAGAATTACAATTGATTATACCGACATTCAGATTTACTATCGATTGACTGCGATTTTCTAATAAATCATGAATGTAATAATAGGTATACAGTTAAAAACATAAAATTGCTATTCTTTTCTCATGAAAATATAATCACTTAAACTCAGTATCCTAGTATCTTTAATTTTGAATTAGTAAGTACAAAATTGCAGAAATTAGATTCTACATTGTTTTCTAACAGGCTAATACCACAGCAACAGTTTTCTTGCCATACACCTATTTCACAAGTGGGAACAAATTGTTTTATAATGATCAAAAAAGGAAACTAAATAGTTCACGATGTTGCATTTTTTGAAAAGCAAACTCCCTTAACACTGTAATGAGAGGTTGATGTAGCGCAACTCATAATTTACCCCATACACGTAATAATACAAAAACCATGTTTTATATAAAATTACACATCACAATTATATTTCTATAAAGTACCTACTACACATCATCGGCACAGGATCGGCTCCAGTGGCGTAGCTATATATATTATCAATGAAATAAAATATTAACACTTTTAAAATCAATTTATGGTTTAAATAATAATCTTTATAAATCAATTTAGATATTTTTTTAGTGTCTTTTGGTGTTAATACTAATCAAATACCAAGAAAAACACTAACCTTAACAAATAACAATTTATAACATTAACAACGAAAACACAAGTAACAAAAAGGCACAAGGAGTGAAACAAACAAACGAGAACAAAGTGACAAAAAGAACAAGATAATGCAACAATAACAATAACAAAGACAACAAAAATGAAAACAATACAGATAAAAACAGAAACACTTACAAATGGTAGCAGTAGACGGTAGACTGTCTTGAGATTTTTGTTTTTGTTTTCGGGGAAGAGGGGAAATCTTCAAAAGATACCCTGCCGTCCGTACGACAGGGTAGTGTTGGATTCACTCTGAAGGAGCGCCTACTAACTAAAACCCCTCTACCTCAGGCCGTTCTAGTTGGTCCTCTTCAGCCATATGTGTAGTTCTGTTATCCGATTTGTGATTTTTTGTGTGTGTTTGTGTTTAGTTGGGTTGGTTTTGTGGTTATCTGATGGAGTTGGGTAGGGAATTAAGGTGGTCGATCAAATCATCGGGGAGATCTGGGGTAATGGATAGGAGTCGGGCTGGAGGGATCTTGAGATATGAAATTTTGGAGTATTTATAGGATAGGGTTGTTAGTAGATTTTGATGGAATGTTCTAGAAAGAAAAGTAGTGAGAACGAGGGTGAAGACACTAGTTTCTAGGAATACGCAGAATTAGATAGTACTGAATTCAAGAGAAAGCAATTAAGGGTAAAACCAGATGTTAGTATGAGAGTGCATCAGGTATGGTTGAAGTTGGATTTCCAGGTAAAAGTGATTGAAAGACAATAGAGTTTAGATTGAAAGGAAACAAAAGTATTTACAAGATAAGAAGTTGAAAAGAATTAAAATAATATTTGAAGTGAAATAATATTTGAATTGAAATATTATTTGAAATGAAATATTAATTGAAGTGAAATAAAATTAGAAAAAATATGTACACACAAAAAAAACAATAAGAGTTATTTCGCTACATTTTGTTTCTAATTTTTACATGGAACACGTTCATTTGGAATTTTCTCCGCTTGTGTCAAAAAATTTGTAAATAAGTGAATGCCGTGCGCCACCACTGCTTACACGTAGCTATTTGCTGTCATGTTAACAAATGTTGGCGTGATGATATGGGGCAGGAATTTATATTTGATCCGTTTATGATAAGAAGAGCTTCCAGCAGGAGTGTCGTCAAAGACACCACGTTAAATGCCTAACAGCTCAACAATTATTTTAATACCACTAAATTACTGTAATTCTATCACCTACATAAATACCGAAGTAGCAAAATTAACCCGAGGAATGTGGTTTGATAGAACTGAAAATAAATAATGTCGGTAACAAAGTAATGAAAAATGAAAAGATACCTCGAACAAAGTTTTCTAGTTTTTTCTTTTACTCAGTTTTAAATACCGCCAGGAATAAAAAAAAATAAAATACTACGTACTTACCTTAAAAAATATAAGTACCTACCCTATATAAAATTAAAAAAAAAATCATTAAACTCTCTCTCTCTTTGAGAAAACCTCGCTGGGATTATTTACGGTGTGACGATGGGTTTTTTTAACAAATGGAACTTTTAACTACCACATATTACTCCTTGTTGTTGCCTCTAGAAGAGCTTTTTCTGTAAAGAGTTAAACGTTAGCTGTTATATTGACGGAATTGGAAAAAAATAGGTTTTTATTAACCTTTTGAAGCAAAATTCAAAAAGTTTTAAATGTGTGTTCATATGTTTTAAACAATCTTTTTACAAAATACTACAAATGGCGCAGTAAACGCCATCTGTAGCACGATGCTACATTTTAGGATTACGTATACAGACCACTTCGAATTATTTTATTCGATTAAGCTAACGTGCCTATCACGTTGAGGTTGGTTATACCGGGATTCGTTTTCAGCAAGTAGATATCCACACAAGTGGACCTTGTTGGAGCATACGTAATCCTAAAATGTAGCATCGTGCTACAGATGGCGTTTACTGCGCCATTTGTAGTATTTTCTAAAACGCACTGTTAAGACAGCAGATAAAAGTTGGTCTGTGTTCTGTCGGAGCTGCCTGCGACGCGCTGATGAGATCCAAAAAGATCGAAATCACGATCCGCGTCTGGCAGTTTCGACAGAATACAGACCACTTCGAATTATTTTAATCTTTTTACATTTTTTTTTGAAATGCTATAATTTTGTTTTAGACGAATGTTTTAATTTTTTAGCAGTGTTTAAAATAAGTGTATTAAACACTGTTTTAAACATGTCAACCTTGTTGATGTTTTAGTTTACATGCATCTGCATTTAATTCTTAAGATACTGTATTTATTTTATGGGTCTATTTGAGCACAAACCGACCGAATTTAGAATTTATTCTTGAAGACTACAAAATCCTTCTGGTGGAATTTATCACTATAATTGGCAAAAACCCATTAAATCGGTCAAATTAACAATCGCCGGTTTAACTTGCATAGTTTGATAAGAATTTAATGCCGATTACAGGAATGAAACAAAACAGAGACTTTAATTTCGAAAGCTCATTTTAATATTTACAATACTTTATTCTATATTAAAAATCTGCATCTCTCAAGATATTCAACTAGATAGCTAAACATGTAGCTTAGTTGAGGCGGAAAAAATACTATTGTGTTTCATCGCTTTTCTTATTTGTATAATGTTTCTTCATCGTATCTGACGACGCGACGTAAGTAATTCTAGTAGATGGACTCTCTTTATACTTAAAAGAGACATGAAAGAACGCAGCAAAATAACGAGAAGGATCAAATTAAAGGGAGGTCTTCCTTATTCTGCATTTCTACACCGTGATGTAACGTCAAGCCAATTTTCATCCTTCCGTGTGTTCACTTACCCTGCATCGTCGGCTCATTCCACACTACTGAAGATGATTTTAACATGATTTAACTCTTTACCTAATCCACGATCACACACACATGTGACAAATAACGCTACGTGTCTTCCAGAAACTTGGAATAATTCCAAATGTTAATTTTTCATGAAATAGATCCATTATTAATTAAAAATTAAAAGGAAGACATCCCTAATTACCTTTTTTGTGGTAATTAGAGGCGAGTCTTCCTTTTAATTTTTAATTAATGGTAAAGGTCTAGATGATGACCCCCACTTCCTTCGGGGGAGATCGAAAGAGGAGGAGGTCTCCCCCACCACTGTACCATAAAAAGTTCGTGGCGGTCTCACCCCCATAAAAAGTTATAGGGGTTCAAGGTTAATAAATATGCCAATTTTTATACATTTATAGGGATGTAAATATTTATATAGTCATTCTTAAACAATATTCAAAGGTAAAACTAATGAAAAATACATAAAAATATTGACAGAGTTATATAAAACATTATTTAAATATCTTTCTCAATAGGGTAGGTTAGGTTAGGTTATCGGGTTTTGTTCAAGTGACCACCCTCTTTCGATCCTCCACCTCCAGCCGCTTGAAAATCTAACTGATAAGCGGTAGTAATGTGGCCCCAAATTCTTGTACAGTCCTACGTCCATGGTTTCTTGTCGAACTCAAAATTATGTATGCTTATGTAACCGTAAAACTTATCAGGTATATGTTTGTAAATATATACACCTCAACTATTATTTATAATCCAATTATAACGAAGTGCGGAAGCATTAATAATAATTAATAACGTAACTGCACCTAATATGCTTCGAAACGCATCGTCCTATAAGAGCATGCACCACCCGCTCTGAAACCAATTAATTTCAGATAACAATAATGCGTGAAGTGTAGGTAGCTATGTAGTTTCTGATTTACTTGGCATCGTTCCGCAAAAGCACAACCAGGATTTAATCCAAAAGGAAGAGTTTTCATTTATTTGATTCATGTTCATTTATTTTTTGTGATATTTAAATTTTAAAGATGCAGGTTTTGCTAGTTTGTAATATGCAATTAAACTTAAAATTGTTGGACTAAGAGCAAGCTAGACTAATCAACCCTAAGTAAAATCCCAAGTAGTAAAGGTTATACTTGATTTTTATAAAAATGTGTTTTCAGTTCAAAATATCAATACATATTCGTAAATCAAGTATGATGAAAAGCGTTTTACGAATTACTACAAACTGCGTGGTGAGCGCCATCTGAGTGAATTGCTGCATTTAGTGGAATTCACAAATGTTCAAGAAAAGGTTCATAGAGATTTTGACTTGTCGAATTGAATTCACGAAGTAGCTAACCCTAATACGTTTCAGGCACTTAATTAAACAAAATAAAAAGTTTATGGTTGCCAGTAATCTGTCTATACCGTCAGATGTCGATCGCGATTGCGATCTCATTATCTCATTATCGACGTGGACTGGCCAAATGGTTACATATACTCTAAAATATAGTTTATTCTATGGATTTACCCCGCTCTTCTGCAAAGCGGGTACATATCTTTAGTATTCTATAAAATAAACGGCTAAAACTTAACGAAATACAATAAAAATAGATAAAAACACAATAATTAATTTCAAAAAATTAAAACTAGTTTCAGGCGTTTTATTTTATTGAAGTGATCTTATAATACCCTATAATTTGAATTATGTCTAGTGTCTTTTTTCAATATGGCGGATGCTAGTCGCCATGTCTGCTTCTTACAACGTCGACTTAAAGACATTCGCGATGACAAAGCAGATGCAATGAAATGTATCTACAACATTAGTCAAAAGTTGTTCTAGAAGCATTAACCAGTTCTTAACTTGTACTTATAGAAAAATGATAAGGTAGATATATACCTGATGCCTTGAACATGTTCTACCCGGGGGTCAGATATATTTAAACGGTGCCGCTGCATAATGTAGAATCGGCGCTGGAAAGAAAAGTAGGTCGGTATCTCCGCATACGCGACTGTTTTACATACAATTCCCTTGTGGTTTAACAAGTGAAAAGCGTCCATAAGAAATGCAAACGAAATCGGTCCCGTGACCAAGGAATTCGATGGACAATTGTCGATTGAATTATCGTTTCAAATGAAAATTAGTTTTGAACAGCTACCACGGATTCCAGAACCGTAACAACTATTGCACATTAACTGGAGGTTCTTGGAGCAAATGGTAATAAATAGAGTAAATGTTATCTCTTTTTCATTTTAATAACCAGATTTAAGTAACTCAACTGCTTCTTACTAAACCATCTGAATTTATTTGATATTGTTTATGTTAATTTAGTTCTTTTTTTATACATATACAGATATATATATATAAGGATTATTGATCTCAAGGAGCACACTTAAAGTGTGTATCACAATTTTTACTCGCGGCGCTTCGTTAAGGATTTATTGTTGACCTCTTCAGGCGATAAACTACACAGCACTGATTTAATTTAATTAGTTTAGTAGATGTAGCCCATTAGCGTTGTGTAGTTTATCGCCTGAAAAGGTCAACAATAAATCGTTGACGAAACGTCGCGAGTAAGAATTTTAGTATTCACTTCAAGTATGCTTTTTGAGATTAATAAATAATCCTATTTAAAAAATCTTTATTTGTGAGCGACATCAAAAATTTTAATTTAGTTCTCTATAAGATTAATTTTCTTCTTTAGTGGAAAAGAAAACGGTAAAATCCGTCCCCGATTAGAGAGAAATTAAATCCTTTACTTTTCACCATTTTAACTGGCAATGATTTCACATGTAAATTGACACATTGGTTAATAATAATCATACATTAACAATTCTGAGGATTTTTACCTGAGTATTCGTTAATATATTAAAACCGTGCTAATAAGACGAGGGTTAAAAACGCAAAAAGTTCAAAAATTGAATACATGTGGAGTGTTAAACGCAGAACCCTTCAGCAATTATTCAAGTTACCATCGGCGTCAATCCTAAGACTGGTTGGACACGCACCTCCACTCTTTCCTATCCTGAGCTAATCTTCGCATTTCCCCAAAACTATAACAACCTTAATTATTTGCGAACAGTAATCTAATCCACCTCTACCTCTACTCCTCTTAACTCTAATATGTCTCTGACTAGACCTTCAAGACCTGTGAAAGTGGATAATGCCTAGTTCCCTCCCATATACCTGTTTTTAATTAGGGTTAAAATTTTCGGTATGTCGAATTCCCTCCTAATTATACATCAATTGCCTCCCAACGGCGGCGGATGACCTTGAGTGCTAATTGCGACCATAAAGTCATAAAGAGTTGTTTAAATAATACATCCTCACATCACATATTAATCTAAATATTATTCATATATTAGATACACCACAATAACAATAATAATTTTTTCAGACTACCCTTCTATCGGTCAAATTCAAGACAAATTAAAACTAATCAAGTTTTTCTAGATGATTGCATCAAAAAGCTAGACGCACACGAATTTCCAAACATTGAATTTGTTAAGGTAGTGGGAAACCATTTTAAAATTAAATAAATAAACATTTCATAACAGATATGTGTCTTCTTTCTGAAATTATTTTATCTGAAGTACTGAAGTGAACTTATAAATATATATTTATTTTCGATAAATAAAATCGGTAAGTAGTCGTTAACTTAATTATCGGAGCTGATATGAACGGGAGGGAACTCAGCTAGTACCCGGGAGGGAATTCGACTATCTATATTTTAACCAAAACTACCTGCGGAAGGGAATTCGGCATCATCGGTGAAAGTACCCTACCCTACCAACCTATTTATTGCCTTATTTAAGTACTCTACTATTTTTGTTACTGTTATGCTGTTTCTTCCATCCTACCAAAGGCAAACAATTTAAGTACCAATACAACGATATCCAATTCAAATATCAATTCTGCCCATATTTTGATGCCAAACTGTCTATAAGATAAAAATTTAAATCACAAGGGTATCTACTCTAAAATCTCTCAAATAATAAAATTTAATTTACATTTATGCTTATGAGTATCAGTATTGTAACAATTTCGAAACATGACTAGATAAACATATAATTTACAGGTAGATGTGTCATAGACAATTTAACAAAAACGTGAACACATAATCTTGGTGCGTTGACAAAAATTTATCTTGGGAAGTTTAAGAAAGATAAGGAATCGGATTCCTTTTAACAAATAAAGTCAGAAATATAAAAAAAAGCAACTCTTATTCGAAAAAGAATTCACTTCAATGCTCGCGAACGGTTAATTGAGAAACTCGAAAAAGGTTGTTAAAGGTGTATGTTTGGAGTGCGGCGTCGTACGGGTGCGAAACATGGACAGTGGCCGCGACGGAAAAGAAAAAGGTTATAAGCGTTCGAAATGAGGTGTTACAGGCCGTGGATACAGAAGGTTAGAAATGAAGAGGTATTAGAAATAATAGAAGAACATAGGAATCTGTGGAAGTCAATAAGAAATGGGCGAGATAGGTTAGTAGGGCACTTTCTCAGGCATGAAGGTCAAGTCAGAGACATATTAGAGGCAGAAACGGAAGTTAGGAGTGGTAGAGGTAGACCTAGATTAGATTACTGTTCGCAGATAGTTAAGGATATGGGTTGTTCTAGTTTTAGGGAAATGCGAAGATTAGTTCAGGATAGGAAAGAGTGGAGGTGCGTGTCCAACAAATCTTAGGATTGACGACCTTATGGTGATGACGTGCATTCAACCGTGGGTGGTGCATTGGGTGCGTCTTCAGGTTAGTTCATGCATATAGCCATTTTGGTGGCGGTGGCTGGATGGGTGCAGAAGATATGACCTTACAAAGAAATATTATTACAAAGAATTAGTGTTTTAATCTATGAAGACTCCTCTTTAATTAATCGAAATTGGAACCGTTTACAAGAAAAATCCGAAACCGTGAAGTAAGAAGTGTTGAACCTGTCTTCAATTATGCTTGATGATAATGTTGACCACGGGGTCCAGTTGATGTTGACTGGTCACGGCAAGCTCGTTTCTGGTTGTATTTATTTGCCAGGTCGTTGTGTTCTGCAAATAGAGTCGAGCCATATTTTACAGGAGCACAATAGGCTTGGTCGGTGTAACGGGCGATGCGAAATGCACTAGCTCGCAGCATGTGTTCTCTGCTCTAAAACGTGTTATCTACACATATATACGTAAGTATGTGTGTTTTCTTCCGCGTATTTCCGATTTTTTTTTTCATCCGACGCGATCCGCGAGCAAATCGCCGCGAATTACGTATACACAAACACACGAGCTCCTTATCCCTGAGTGGTGCAATTTAACCACAGTTAATAGAACAGTAAAACGTTTTATGGATTGTAAGTTCTACTTCTATCGTGCATAATATCTAGTTTATCGCACTAAAAGATAAATAATTCAATACCAGCTAATGGAGGAACATCAGACGTTATAAAACCAGATCCTGCAACAGGATTTAAAAATGTCGAGTTTTTATTATCTTACAAGGGCTTATAATTGTCAGTTTTTGACACTCGTGTATTAAAGGTATCATGAAGTAGTTGATTTTAAAGAATTGTTAAAATTGCCCTTTCAGATGTGACATGTGCGTCAAGAAATATTGAAATACTTTTGAATCAGAACAAGAAAGTGACCACGAAATTGTATAGATAAGTCAAGAAAAATTAATTTAATGATTTTGCTTGTCAAGATCGAGAATATGTGAAAGAGAATTTTAGAGGGACCAATTTACGTCCCGTAAAATTTTGGAATTTAATTTCTAATTTATAAATCCGAAAAAGGTTGTTAAAGTTGTATATTTGGAGCGCAGCGCTGTACGGGTGCGTAACATGGACAGTACATGCGGCGGAAAAAGAAACAAAAGCGTTTGAAATCTGGTGTTATAGGAGAATGATGAGAAGGTTAGAAATGAAGAGGTATTAGAGAGAAAAGAAGAATAGAGGACTCTATGGAAGTCAATATGAAATAGGCGAGATAGGTTAGTAGGGCACCTTCTCAGGCATAAAGGTCTAGTCAGAGACATATTAGAGGCAGAAACGGGAGTTAGGAGGGGTAGAGGTAGACCTAGATTAGATTACTGTTCGCAAATAGTTAAAGATGTGAGTTGTTCTAGTTTTAGGTAAATGCGAAGATTAGCTCAGGAGAGGAAAGAGTGGAGGTACGTGTCCAACCAGTCTTAGGACTGACGACCTTATAATGATGATGATGATGATGAAAATTTTGGAAAATACATATCTTTAAAGAAAAATGAATTATTAATCCATATTGTTATACAAATTGTTATTGATTGTTTCTTCTGTTGTCTTGTTTTGATTGTTACAGTTGTAGATTTCACGTTCACTTGTTACTACTCTTCATTTCTTCCTTTTTCTATTTTTTTGTCGCCAGGGGAACTCGCCACGCAACATTTGCAGCAACAATCCTTTTTTGTTTTCTCTGTAAAATTGCATAACCGTAACATCGTGTCATGCTATTTTGCTGTAGTTATTCAATGAACGCATCATTAAGTAAATTCTCGGCGTGTTTTACAAGAAAAACCTGGTAGCGGTAAATATACCTTCAGTTAACGGTTTATACGTTTATCTTGCCACTTTGGTTGCAAGAGGCGAATTTTCTGTGGATGATAACCTTACAGCTTTAGTGTCAATTAACAAATGATACAGTAAAAAAGAACACTCTAGTAGAGCATACACGTGTACATTAATAAACAAATAAATAGTAAAAAAGAAGACGCAAAATACGTTATAAAATAAATATTTATTGTACCACAATCTACTTTTTTACCACAGACTGGCTTCCTCAAGTGAAAAAAAAGAGGAGGTATTAATTGAACTAAAATGTTCAACAATGTTATCTTGGGAAGTTTAAGAAAGATAAGGAATCGGATTCCTTTTAACAAATAAAGTCAGAAATATAAAAAAAAGCAACTCTTATTCGAAAAAGAATTCACTTCAATGCTCGCGAACGGTTAATTGAGAAACTCGAAAAAGGTTGTTAAAGGTGTATGTTTGGAGTGCGGCGTCGTACGGGTGCGAAACATGGACAGTGGCCGCGACGGAAAAGAAAAAGGTTATAAGCGTTCGAAATGAGGTGTTACAGGCCGTGGATACAGAAGGTTAGAAATGAAGAGGTATTAGAAATAATAGAAGAACATAGGAATCTGTGGAAGTCAATAAGAAATGGGCGAGATAGGTTAGTAGGGCACTTTCTCAGGCATGAAGGTCAAGTCAGAGACATATTAGAGGCAGAAACGGAAGTTAGGAGTGGTAGAGGTAGACCTAGATTAGATTACTGTTCGCAAATAGTTAAGGATGTGGGTTGTTGTAGTTGGCCTAGGAAAAGT
>NW_020438939.1:566174-573131 GCF_000699045.2 Agrilus planipennis
TCTTGCGTTTGACGTTGTTGTATACAACCCATTTTTCGTCCCCAGTGATGATGCGCTTCAAAAACGGATCATTTTCGTGACGTTTGAGAAGCGAATCGCAGACGTCAATGCGGCGACACAGATTTCTCTCTGTGAGAACATGGGGAACCAATACATCGAGCTTCAAGGATAATCCCAGGCCTTTCAAGTGGTCATAAACTGTTGAATTTGATATATTTAACATCAATCCGATCTCACGTGTGCTTATCGCTCTCCATCTTTAAAAGGGCACCAACCAAAAACTACTGCGTAGAATTAATTGGAATTTTTGACACACAAGCTTTGCTATATGAGCTCTCAAAGCATATAAAAATTATACGGCTTAAATGTGAAGTTGGGTCCAAAAGAATACAATTAAATCCTCTGTCGGGAAAAAACGAAATGACTTCGAACAACCCGATAGTTTTTGAGACAACTACCGCAAATCGATTTGTAATTTTAAAATGTCTTTTTATTGTTGTGAATGTTTTTCCCTAATGAGTTATTCGTCTATTATATATATAAGGAGATACTTTATATTAAGTAAAAAAAGAAAGGTCTAAGTGTACTCACTTGAATTTCTTTATAGTTGAGGGAAGGGAAATGCGAGGTTTAGCTCAGGATAGGAAAGAATGAAGGACGCACCTCGTCTTGCACTCTTTCCTATCCTGAGCTTATCTTCTCGTTTCCCTAAAACTAGAACAGCCCACATCCTTAATTATTTGCCAAGATTATTCTAATCTAGGCCTAGCTCTACTCCTCCTAACTCCCGTTTCTGCCTCTAATATGTCTCTGACTAGACCTTCATACCTGAGAAGGTGTCCTACCAATGTCTCTCTTCCTATCTCGCCTATTTCTTATTGACTTCCATAGAGTCCTCTCTTCTCTTATTCTTTCTAATACCTTTTCATTTCTAACCTTCTCTATCCACGGTATCCTCATCATCTCGCCACTCTTAGTACTGACGACCTTATGATGATGATATATTTTATCCTTTAATTCTACGAAGTTGTCACTTATCGTCAGGACCACTATCTATTTCAATATTTTTCATGTAAACCTCGTTGCGCGATAATAAATTTCCATTTATTTATTCGCCGACCGCATAATTCATTCGGTATATAATACAACAAAATATTCCGAGTTTGTTCACTAGCTAGGAATAATATTTTGATTTAATTCTCGATAATTTACTGGCGGACACCAGCCGTATATGTGTGTAGATATGGGTACTACATGTATAAGCATGAGCCGTGTATAATGCGATAGTGCGTTATAATAGTAATTTAAGGAATTACTGCCAGCGTATCCGGCCAGATTATGTGCCTACTCCAATGGATCAGCCAAATACTATTTAAATCCACCTGAATTTATTACACCGTTACCCCTATACATGACACTGTATTTTATGAATCTCATGTTGGTATTCGACGTCATGTCTACATTTACTATATGTAATATAGTTAGTGTTGCCCAAACGTAAGAACAAGACGAGACTTAGCCAGTCTTGGTCTTGGTTATGCGCCAATACACCTGGTCTTGGTCTTGGTCTTGGTCTTGCGCTCCCAGTCTTGGTCTTGGTCTTGGTCTTGCGCTCCCAGTCTTGGTCTTGGTCTTGGTCTTGCAGCAAGAGTCTT
Organism: Agrilus planipennis; assembly: GCF_000699045.2. Lineage (NCBI taxonomy): Eukaryota > Metazoa > Arthropoda > Insecta > Coleoptera > Buprestidae > Agrilus > Agrilus planipennis. The sequence goes on from NW_020438939.1 coordinate 567,830, forward strand.
GCAAGTCTTGCAATTACCTATTAGTCTATTACTATTTATTAAAGTTTACTTTAAATCCTAGAAAAACGTATTAGAATTGGAACATTGTGAGCTTGAATGAATATAGCCATAGTAAAGATCAAGCAGATTAATAAATAACTGAAGATTTGATAAGAAATTCGAAAAATCAACTGACCTATATGTCGTTTTCCATGGAAGTAACTGTTTCTTAATAAACATTTATGATCCTTGCTTTCTACCGCGCCGCCTCGCCACGTGCCGGCTCTATGATAAGGATGCCGCCGCAAATCAAACAATAATATAAAGCGTGTAAAAAAATTCGAAATTATTTTGCATGAGTATACCTACACCCTATGGCGGCAATCAAATAGTGTCAAATGTTATGATTTCGGCGTGGCGGCAACGATTGTTTTAGATTTCAAAAGAAGCCGCCGGCGCGTGTATCATAACCATGTACTTCCGAAAAGCGGCAAATTTCTTTGAGAAGTAAGTACAAAACCTTTGATGCCGCATTATCAAAGTGCCGATGGTTAAAACATAACTATGCATGCACTCAGTTTGATTTTAATAATTTTTTTATTCGCTATGTTTATGGTATTAGTCGTAATGCGCATAGGTCCAGTTTTTCATATTCTTTGATACAGTTTTTTGCGTCTCATAGAATTCCTAAGCGTACCTACCTATACACCGAACTGTTACACCTAACTACTCAGTGAAATAGCGCTAAGTCCTAGCTGCAAGACGCAAGAGTCTTGCAGGCTATGTCTTGTTCTTGCTCAAGTCTTGCACGGTCAGTCTTGGTCTTGGTCTTGCTAAAAATACGCGGTCTTGTTCTTGGTCTTGGTCTTGCAAAAACGCAAGAACAAGACCAAGACTGCAAGACCAAGACTGAATTTGGGCAACACTAAATATAGTATCCCGAGTCGAAAAATTTCATCTATTGTAAGACTTCTCAGTAAAGTCTGAATTTACCCTAAAACAAATTCCGTTATATTAATATTTTTGACTTTTTCAGAAACATGATTTTTAATAAATTAATAAATAAAACCAAATATCTGTTGTAGATGTGTGACTGCTTTATTATTATCTACTTGACATATGTTTCTGACAAAGCCCATTAAGAAGAGTACCAAAAATGCTTCTGTTTTACGCCTAATATAATACACGTCTAGACCTGTTATTGTCCTTTCAACGAACAAAATCAGGGTAGGTTAGGTTCCAATGAATAAAATCAGGTTAAATTTGTAAGTAATTACGTTTATCAAAAATATAATAGTATTGTATTAAGATTGTCAAAAATAATTTCCTATTCTGAGTTTTACTGGTTCGCTCCTTGCTGTCGTAAAGTTTTATAAGGAACTTTATTCAAAAAATTATGTGTATTATTGATAAGAAGATATCGTCGGTATTATTAGCCTATTCAATTATTTGTTCTAGTGTATCGCTTTTTCTTCAAGACCTTTGTTATCTCCTCATATCACTTTGACCTGGTTCTATTCCATTGTTATTATTTTATACCCACACAGTTAAAAGTCTTTCCTCTTACTAGTCAATGATATTGAGAAAATCTGTGCAAAAATTTCTTTTAGTGCAGGTTTCACACCCGTGTCAGTTAGAAGAAAAATCGAAAATTTTGAAATTAAAGAAAAAGTATACCTCCTCAATTGATCTTTGCAATAATCTCGGATGGCCTAAAGAAAAAGGTTTTCAATATTCAGTATACCTTCTCAATTGATCTCTGCAATAATTTCGGATAGCTCTTTTTTCATATTAATAGTAGAAAAATGTAAAAAGTGTATGTTGTCTCCAATCTGTATGGGCACATAGAAAGCTTAATCATAAATAAGCGATTATCCACACTGTTAATAGTTTTTTGTAATTGAAACCACAAAACTATAAAGTAATCCTTGCTTAAAGATATTTACTACGAGTTGGTGCCATAGTAGTTGTTAATTAATAATGGAATTAAGATCTCCCTTTTCGCACAAAAGTAGACACAAAATTTAAAGAATTTGTCTTCAAGGTTTGACCTATACCAAACACCCCCTCATTATTTTCTCAGAGTGGCTGGGCGCAAACGAAAAGAATTGCAATTTGTTATCGGTAACAAATTGGTGCAAAATAAGGGTAGAAAGGATCCCTGCAGAAAACTAAAAGATCGGATATATTCAATCTAACGGTCGACTTTTCTTTGTCTTCCCGGTTGTAAGAGATTTCCGAACGAATAAACCGTTTTGTCGTAAACGCGGCCGTTCAAAGATCCCTCTTTGGCCCTAAGGTGGCGTCGTTTTGTCAAGTGTAACAAAAAGGGAGACAATTTATACCCTTCGATAACGGTTTGTCCGTCCAAATGAGTCTGGCGGTTCTCCGATCCACTCTTCGCTTCTGATAAATTAAAGTAACGTAATAATTCCACTATCGACCGCTGTTAGTACGAATTTATGGTTTCTAGAATGCCGAGACGTTGCACTCAGGAATTCTTCCGGATTCTTTTTTTTTTTTTTCGTTTGGGATTTATGTTGTCAATTTACGTTCCAATAGGAAATGCCTTTTGACTATCTTAAAACATTACTAACGATGCATGCGCTCTTTTAACTAGTTTATTATAATATTTTTACAATATAATTATTATATATATCGGAAGGGAAAGTACGAAAAGGTGGCATGGCGCAAATTTGACCTGGTTAGGTTTGGTTAGGTTAGGTTAGGTTAGGTTAGGTTANTCGTCAGTAAACCGACTTTACAGACAACAGATTTTTTTTAAATTTAATTTAATTTTTCAACTGTAGGTATTTAATTTATATCTAATATTTGCAGTTTTAAGCCATACATATCTGTGCTAATTATTAAGTATTAAATATCTGCATCGTACGCCGCTTGTTCGTATAATCTCGCCATCTTAAGTACATATAATAAGTGTCGCTAAAGTGGAGTAATTACGACCGAAAATTCCGGCAATTAATTACAACTAAAGTGCACGTTTTGCATTTAAAATTCCCAGCACCTGTCTCGTCTACTATAATCGTGAACAAAAGTCCCATTCAACTTGTGGAAACGGTGCAAAGTTTGCACAATCTGTTTGCGCTCGGAGTCGAGAATTAGCAGAGCAAATATGCCCAAGAATAACTATGTTTGTCGTTCTGTCCTAAACAATGGTCCAGCGGGATTTCAAGTCTGCAGTAGTTTCTATGAGGGTCAATCCCTATTATTATGGTTTCTTGAAGTGATATAAGCCGAATATCATACAGGCTGTCCTCCATCTAACCAAAATATGTTCATTCGAGTTAAAGGAAGTATTGCTAAAGTTATAGTGGAGTAAACGTAGTCAGAGAAAGGCGTTTAGAAATAATTTGTAACTATATAAAAATTTTTAAAATATGTTCTAAACACGTTAAATTTCAAAGTTTACCGGTTGGTGTTGTACACTAAATCTTTATTTGTTTCTTAATAATAAAAAACTGCAAAATTAATTGTTGATATATTGCGAAAATTAATGGAGGAAAATGAAAATGAACATCAGGTACTAGCGGCTTTTGGGTAAGCTGATTACGAGTTTGATGTCAGATTTGCAAAATTCAAAATTGCGGTAATGGCGGACCATAACGTAGAAAAAGTGCGAAAAAAATTGCGGTTCGAATTTGGTAGTTTGTCGTATTCTTCTCGAATTTTTCAATGATTTCAATTTCTTTTTAAATACAATAATTCCACACTGTTGTTTATCAACTTAAATACGTCATGATGCATGTGCAATACTTAGTAAAATTATTAGTTGTAGTAAACTTCAATAATATAATAAATAATAAAATCAAAAAATATTTTTCAAAATTACTACCTTAATATATATCTCTATTGGTTCGAAATATTAACTATTTATTGATTCGTATCATTACAAGCAGTAATAGTTTCATTTTTATGTTAATATAAATTAAAATTTGAAGAATTACCGTCTAATATTACAAATAAAAACAGCTGGTTACCTACCAAAACATCCAAAAATCAACCCAAAAACAATTTCCATAAAAAAAATTAAAAATTAATTCATTATTGTTTTCCTCATTAAACTCACACTGTAATTGCCTTGCTATGCACTGACTTTATCAGAACAAATTTAATGTCTAAAAATCACTTGTATATGCTAATCTGAAGGTAAATCTTGAGGAAAGGAGGGGAATGTAAGAACTAATGGAATACACATGTTTAATAACGGAGAATTTTTACCATCTCTTTGGTCAATTAACACTTTTATTTAGCATTTCTGCAGTTAAAACTGTAACAAATGTAGTATTGTAAGATCATTTATTGCATACCTATGCAGTAGGTTTTCCTAACAAATAAAGTTCAAATTTAAATTCAAAACACTAAGCAGCTTTCGTAATTGTTTCTTAAAATTAGATATAGTGGGGACATCGTACTCATCCGGTAGACACAACTTACACTATCTATAAATTAGACAGTTGTGTTGAATTGACAAAATACTAAGAGGTAAATAACGCATCCAAATTACACCTAAAAGAATTCAAGGAACATATGTTGAAAATTTTCTAGCAGTCTGCATCATTATAGTGATGTCAGTTTATAATAATGTGATGTAGGTAAATCTTAGAAAACGACGTTGAACAGTCTCAATTCTATGACCATCCTGTAAGTTAGGGTTCCACATTACTATAGCTTCTTACCAAAGTTAATTCTAAAATTGATAAAAATATAATAACGGTAATACATCTCAAGAGTTTGAGATCATGTACTAATCTTTTTCGGTGTCTGGTGACGAGCCATATGTAAAGGAAGTTAAGTCCACAAGTAGAAAAAATTGGTTCCAATGAAAATTTTTCTGCAGTGAAACGTAGAGACATGATAAAATTTTATGATAAACTCTTAAACGCTACACATTATAGATTTACGATACCATATTTCTTTCCTATTTCGTATCTCAAAATACTTTCCACTCCTTTAAATGCGGAACATCGAAATGCAAGATTTTTATTTAGATAGAAAATATAACTAAATGTAAACTTATTTCAACTTTTTCTAGTATTAAATAGTAATTAACAATAATGTTAGTAACAGCTGGTTTTGTTGTTCTTTTTAATCATCACAAGACATCTAAAACATCAAACGAAATTCATTTAAAAACCTGCTTTTTTAATTTTTTGACGTGACAACGTCTTATAATTCGATGGAGCCGGCTGCACGCACCAAAAAACATGACTCATGCGGCGTTACCTCGCTCTGAGGCGTTCCATTTAAGGCTTGAAGTGCAAGCGAGAGCGCGGAACGAGCGACAAAGAGGCACAATCGGCCT
>NW_020438939.1:574555-576401 GCF_000699045.2 Agrilus planipennis
TATTTTTTTAAGTTATTACACTTTTAATACAGTTAAATTTTTAATTTTTTTTCTTTTAAGAGGTATAGTTCGACTTAAAAAAATAATATAAAAATGCACATGGATCATAAAATAAATCATTGGGGCTTTAATACACATCTTCACTTTAATGTTAGGCGTTTATCTAATATCGCGATATTAATCTTTGATATTGACGATTGAAGTTTGGTTTGGCGGAATACGTTTGTTTTCGGAAAAGTCTTTTAAGTCCTAAAAGTCTAAAGATCTGAATTTCCTTAAATAATTTTTTTGACCAAATATAATGTTAAACGTTACACGATTATAAATCTTCAAAACTTTTGATTAAAAAATATCCCTTTTGTGACCTTGACAATTTAAAATGACACATTTTTTACATCCTCAATCAATGTCAGACTCCCAACCTCTGGGGATGTTTTCCGTTGACTCATGAACCATTGAGTAACTGCCAAAATGAATTAGCAGAGAATTATTTGTAATAAAATTTATGAAATATTCCCACCGCGTTTTTTATCAGCAAGCTTATTTCTATCTCCAGAATTTCCTGCGTTACCAGAAGAAGGTTAAACCACAAATGAACAAAAGATTATGTTATTACTCTAACAATGAATTTTTCTGACTGATTATTTACAGTGATTCCAAAATAGAGAGAAAGAAGATCAGTTTAATTAGGTATTTACAAACATTTTGTGCGCAATCCGATGATATCAATTATCCAGAGTCGCTTTCTAACACCTTCGGCTCAACGGCCAATTAATTGAAAATTATGGTAGTTTCCTGCAAGTCCGCTCGGAAATACTCAACCAACGTACATAGGTCGTTGAATGTACAGCATTTAGGTGATTGTATCGCTTTGGTGCAATTTTCAACGTATATACACGAAGAACAAGATCCGAATTTCAATTCCAACAGCTTTTCCTTAATTAATTGCCATTATTTATGGCTCTAATTTCATGTGTTCGCGCCAACTAAAACGTTCAACAGGTCTCTTTTTCGCCCAATAAATCCTTACACTATTTCAAACGCTTGATGGTTTTTACAAGAAAAATAACCCACAAGTGTGAATATCCTTCCAGGAATGCTCGTTTCACGAAGTCTTCATGCATGTTTTTCAGACATCGGAGAAACTAATCCCTAATGAAATCTAATAAAATATATTAAAACATTTACCATTTAATAAGATTAATAACTGCGTTCTATCAAAAAACTGAGTCGAAAGTTTAATTGACAAATTACAAAAGATTAAACCACAACATCAATAATAATTAATGAATATTATGTAGATGTACATAAAATCTACGTAGAAGAAGAAAAAGAAATTGATCGTTCATGTAAAAAATGTTCTATTAATGACAAATACATTTGAATAGTAGAACCTCAAAGATTAAGATAAACAATAAATTGTTAGAATTATAGGTAGGTATAGCATTTTTAATTTAAGGTTTTAAACGCTTACATTTTTTTACTTACGTTATATGTCAGCAATATGCGTTATCCTGTGAAGTTTCAGAGCTTAGGGGATGGGTCAGTAACATTATTTAAATGACCCATAGTGCCTTGAATGGTTAAAGCTGAAGGCTCTTCTTCAGCATGAAAATTTAGTTAAGGATGTTTTGGAGGCATGTCAGAATGCTACGAGACAAATAAAAATTTGGAAGAACGTTCCTCATTCAATTTTAAAACTCCTGTAAAAATTACAAATCGATTCACTAAACCGTTAAAAAGTTATTGAAATTTTAAAAAATTGTAATTTTACACGTCATTTTATGGAGATTCGTTAACCGAACAGATTAAATTTATTTTTATTAACAGAAAAAAAGCTACCAGA
>NW_020438939.1:577186-616233 GCF_000699045.2 Agrilus planipennis
TTTAATTATTATTAAAACATATTAAAAAGTTTTACGCTCAATATTAATAGAGATTGAAACTAAACAATTTTGTTTCGAAGTTGAAATCAAGGCATAATATTCACTGTCAAAAGTCAGTTAAAAGTTTTCCATATTATTCGTTATTTCTTATTTTATTCAGTTTTTGGTCAAATTCCAAATTTTCTCTCAAACCGTATACTTTCTCTTTAGTATAGATAGTATTTATTTACCTCATGATATGCTGCAAAACCTAATTAATCACGAATTTCTAATTTTATGTACTCTTGTCTCCGATTGTACCTCCCAAACATCCTTAAAGGTAACCGAAGAGTATTAGATAACACACTGAATAACAGATAACTTGCGAGTGAGAAAGTATACAATATGATAAGCCGAAGTCTTATTCATATATCATTTACAAGAATATGAATTGGAGTACTGTGGAACTTTACTAATAAATGACGCACACCCGAAATTCCACAAAGCGTTTAAAGACCTAAGGTTATAGCGTTTAGAGACCTTAGGTTAGATCTACTTCCTTTAAGGTTCAAGTGAAGTTTTTGTTTCTACCAAATTTTCTCTCAAACCGTATACTTTTTTTTTTAGTACAGATAGTATTTATTTACCTCTTGATATGCTGCAAAACCTAATTAATCACGAATTTCTAATTTTATGTGCTTTTGTCTCCGATTGTACCTCCCAAACATCCTTAAAAACCAACGTATTAGTTAATTGATTTCTGAACTTTTTATATCGTAATAAAAGACATCAAAACACATCAGTAGATAATTTAATTTTTAACCTTTTAACCTCCTATGAATAAACACATGGCCTGTATATTTTTAATCCATGTTTCGTTTTACACATAACCAAATCTCCTCTTAGAAATTAAATTTGTTTAATAGCCTCAAGCCATTTACCCTTCCATAAAAACCCATAATTTCAGTCCATATCTGGGCACGATCAAAACCAGGGATTCAAATATTTCAAAAGGCAGTTATTCAGTCACATATATCTGGCCTTTATCGGACATTTGGGGGTGCAACGTGCGTCAACCCCTGCGATAACCCCGGCGATAGATACGTGAAGCTCGGTTGCGCCGTTTCGCTATCGTAAACTGCACCGGTGGTCCGAGCCATAAGTCAGCCGGCTTGCAACATGTCCCCGTGGAAGATGTATGACACCATAACTCACCAACCCCCTGTATATAACGTAGGTGCCCACAATTCCGGTGCATGTCACTGAACCCTTTTATTTCCGAAAAACTGCCGTATTTACAGATATAAAAGGACGGAGGGGGAGCAATGGGTCAAAAATGAAACGAAGAAATGATAACCGAATGAGAATTTATGTACATTAATTTCACCCTTAACGATTGGACACAATCGTATGAGTTGTAAAATTGACAAAAAGGCTGCTGACATTCGGATGGTTTTCCAAAAACAATCACTATGTATTATTAGTATTTATGTTAGTAAAAAGCAATTTGTTAAGCTAAAACCATTTGCGTTCAGATTTATACATTTTGAAAGTTATGTGGATATTGTAAAGTATTTATCAAAAGTAATCCTAGAATAAAATTATTCAGTGACTGAATACTGATCACAAAAATTATTAAATAAATTTAGTATTCTTATGCTCGAATGTCTAAAAAGTGATAATGAAATGTAGATAGTTACTACTTATACGAGAAAAAAACTGAAAACACTCGGCAAATATTAATAGCACAAAATACGGTCAGTGGTGCAGAGATAAACTAATTTTATTATCTTGTACCAACTTATGGGAAATAAGACTTTTGCAATTTTTGTTAATTGTCAATACGGGGCCAACTGTTGGAGGGGGTGAGGAAGACGTTGTAGAACACTTAACAAGCGTGTATTTATGATATTATTATATTTTATATTACTAAATATTAAACATAATTAAATCGTGACAACTTTATTAATATAAATTCCTTGCCATCTTACAATAAGAATTTTTTTTTACAATCTCAAAAAAAGAAGACAAAAATCAGTCTAAAAAATTTTGATGTGTTGGGTTATGTTAGTGTAGGTTAGATTTATATTAGGTTCCGTTGGTTTCTTTTTCAAATTTTTTATTTTTCATCCCTCTGTGCTCATATAAAATCACGTATTTTGTGTTCTACATTCTACAAGATCATCCACATCCCTTCCTTTCATTTTCTTTAAAGTAAACTCTAAAATTGAGTTACCAATAAACATTACTGTAAAATGTTCGATGGAATGTTAAACAAAGATTTTATTACTGTATAAAAGTGAATGGCTTCTAGTATGAACATTGAATCAAATAAAAATTGTTTAGGAATTTTCTTGTTGTTTAATTTCACCTACAATTCCAACTGGGTTTTTACTTAAATTAGAGAGCAGAACAAAAAATAGCGTGTTTGTAAAGGAAATTAAAATAGTAAAATGATCTGTCACTCGACCTCCCGTCATTTAAAATTCATGAAAGGGTTGCAATCACTTTAAAAGAATGACCTTCCATCCATGAATTTTCAATCAAGAGATGTTCCCCTTGAATGAAAAATCGGCTTGTTGGAGGGATTTCAGAAAAAACGAAATCATTGTGCATAAGGTCGTCAGTTCTAAGACTAGTTGGACACGCACCTCCTCTATTTCCTATCCTAAGGAATTTCCTAAAACTAGAACATCCCACATCCTTAACTATTTGTGAACAGTAATCTAATCTACTCCTTTTAACTACTGCTTCTGCTTCTAATATGTCTCTAAGTAGCCCTTCATGCCAACTGAAAGTGATAAGATCATCATACCATCGTCAGTCCTAAGACTGGTTTGACACGCACCTCCACTCTTTCCTATCCTATGCTAATCTTCGCATTCCCCTAAAACTAGAATAACCCGCATCCTTAACGAACAGTAATCTAATTAAGTCTACCTCCACCCCTCCTAACTTCCGTTTCTGTCTCTAATATATCTCTAACTAGACCTTCATGCCTAAGAAGGTGTCTTATCAACCTATCTCTTTTATTTATTTTCATACAGTACTGTTTTGTCAATACTGCTTCCATTTTATTTAAAGCTATCTCTAACTGCTCCTTGCTAGATGCTAATACTGCTATATCATCTGCAAATCTAAACATACTAATCTTTTGTCCCTGTATATCTATCCCTACAGTTGTACTGTCTTTAATGATGTTGATCGCGTCTTCGATGTGTAGATTAAAAAGTGGTGGTGACAGTGTGCATCCTTGTCTGTCTCCCTTCCTAATATTTACTTCTCTATTACGTTGCATCCCCAACTCTATAACTGTCTGTTGCTCTTTATACAAACTGAGTATCCTACCCTGTATATCCAATTTATTAAATTTTCTTGACAACTCAGGTAGGTTTGCTATAAAAAGGACAAAATACAGTTAGTCTTAACCTGGGATCATTAAATGTCTCCTGCAGCGTACTTACGTAGGTACCACTTATTTTAGAGGCACTAAATTGCCTTGTCAAGTTTTTTGAAATCTAACATGTACTCGCCATAAACTTAATATTCGCATTACAAAACAAAAGTCTGGGGTCAAAATCAAGTTTTTTTTTTTATTCAGAAACGTTCGTTAATTTTAGTTTATATTTGCACGCCAGGCAATTTATTACGATTTTATTTATCGGCAATATATTTCGAAGTGAAAGTTACGCTGTAGCGAATAAAGTACAGGGAATATGCGGTGCGAAGTCGCAACTGGTTTTTGCGCAATCTCATTAAAGCCGTTTAGTGTTTAATAAACGGCTGTCGTAAAACTGCGAAGATGAAAAGACGACGAGGGGACGAAGAACGAGTGAAAAGGGCGGACCTTTTCAAGAATTCGGCACCATCGTCGTTATTCGTTTGGCAATCTTGGGACTTTTACGAGATCGTAAAGTGTTGGGGACAGCGGGATGTTCGCGGACCCTTTTCTTCGGCCAAGTTTAATTAATTTCAAGTATCGTTTGGTGCTATCAAATCAACGTACTCGGGTTGACTGGGGCCAAGCGACCCCCCCCCCTCCGCCTTTTATGACTCCGCAAACTAATGCACTTCTATCACCATTAACAGCATACGCCACTATGCCAATCTCTTTAATACAGATTCTATTTTATTTCCAATCCAGGCGTTTGCCTTCTTAATTACGAAGGGCTGGGTAAATTATTTGATTAGTCGATCACAAATCGATTTTATTTTCATGGTTTAAAAATATGTTATTGACTAAATAAATACTTAAAAATTAAAAGGAAGACTCACCCCGAGACAGTCTCGCGTTGATAATGGCCACGTATGAAGTGGGCGAAACACGTGTCCGCTCAAATAAAATTATTTGTGGTAATTAGGGGCGAGTCTTCCTTTTAATTTTTAATTAATATTTACCACAGACTCCTCTTTCTACTTTGAAATAAATACTTAATCTCTAACTGAGGATGAAACTGAGGTGTTGAAACGCGTATTAGGTTTCTAAACGTTCTGTAGAATTTTGGATATATGGTGTTTATTTAGGTATGTTTTATACAATCGACAGTATAATCGATTATTAAATAAAATAAATAATCGCTCAGATCAAGTTTAGCCTGTATCCTCGATTCCACGAAAATTGCTTTAAAAAAAATAACAAGTTTGTGAAACGGTAGATACTCCTTTCACTCTAATTATGAAAGATTTTCACTAAGAAATCAGAAGAAATGTCTTTTAAACCGAAAACAGCTCATATTTGGGCAAATCACACCCAAGTCCGTATTCCTGTAAACAGAAGGATAGAAATAGGGGTGGCGTATATCCTTATCACTTATGGATCTTATCTTCAATCCCAGAAAATCTACCAATTTTCTACAAACGGCGTTCGCAGTGCGGTTTGTAGTTAAGTCATGTCACGACAAGACTCACTTATAATCCAGAAGAAACAATCAGGGAAAGGTGTTTTAAATTATTTTTTTCGTAAATCAAAATTTTGACACATAGCAGTTGTGCAAAAAAAAGCTTTTTAATAGGTAAAAAGCATATCTAATAAATGGTGTAGCAGGTGAAGGTTTTTGTTTTCTCGAAAGGATTATAATCCTGATAGGTTTTACTGTAAGAAAATATAACAAAAACGAAATGTCATATAAAAATCATACATACAATCTAGGATATGTACAGTAGGTGCAGTTCCAGTACAATAAACCTATTGTCATTCGAAGTACTTTAAAGAAACTGTTTTAGTAATGGTTAATATATTTAATGTTAATGTAAAAATTCATTACACTACAAATTACCTCAAATTAATGAAGAAAAATTTTGCTGCTGTCATATCCTCGCCGGGAATCGAACGCGGGACCTTCGGTTGTACGCACTAATGCTCTGACCATTAAGCTAGTAGAGCTGGCAGCAGCAATAACAACGAAACATAGTTTTCAGGGTTTACTGGATATAAATTAAACAAATTTAACGAAATTATATGTAATTTTCCCAAATTCGAGTTTCCCCTTACGGCCATTAGATTTAGATTTTAGTAAAATAATAGAAAATGTGTTTAGAAAAATAAAATAGGAAACAAATTGCATGTATACGTTTAAACCCTGAATAGATTCACTCCTGTTTTTCATCAATGAAATTGCTCTACATGCTTGCGAATGTTGTCTTTAATTAGTGTATTATAAGATTATCTCTGTTTTTTACAGGAAATCCTGACCTACACGCACATAAAGAAACGTTTCAATAGGTTGTTGCTGCGTCTTTTTAAATTTAATTGCGACGCTGGGAACTAGAAAATAAAGTGTTTTACATAATTAGCTTATACGCCTATTCCTCTGTTCCACAGCTCATCTTGTGTTATTTTATTACTCCGCAGTGTTCTTTAATCATTGCCACTTTATAGACGATTATTATTACCACAATACATATTTTAAATTTTTCAGTTTCTCCATCTAAGTATATGGTTACAAAATGAGAAAATATTTTTACATGTTGAGAACATTTATTTAAAGCAAATTTACATAATACTTAGGAAAATGAATAAAAAAAGGAAAGGTTATCTGTTTTTTAATATAATTGATGCTAAGTTCAATAATTAAGAAAGAAATTATTGGTAGGTTTATTTTAATATTCACTTTCACCAGTGGCGGATTATCCATAAGGCAAAGTAGGCATATGCCTAGGGGCGCAAGGTTAAAAAGGGGCGCGCGCGGAAGTTTATAAACCTAAAAAAAAAAATAAGGAAGTACCTAATAAAAAAAAGCATTTTGCAAAATATATGACCGCCAGAGGGGCGCCAACGAGGTGCTAGCCTAGAGCGCTCTCGACATTTAATCCGCCTCTAACTTTCACCCCATGATTTTCGATTGGAACATTTCAATTATTCCAATCTGCCACTTTTTGAAATGTATTGTAGTTATGAATTAATGAAAATTCATTGGTTATTACCATATCCTTAAACAAGCAAAGCATTATGTATCCTTTTTCAGTCAAAACATTTAATACATTTTGAACCTCTTCTGCTCTTTGGCATAAATTTAGAAAAGCTCAAAAGCCCTCCACAAGAGCTTAAAAAGGAGTACAATTTTTTTTATTTACGTATTAATATACAGATATTAAATTCAGTTGTAAATTTGTATATCATTGACCTTTAGCTGAAAATAGAACAATTTTGTATTTAAAAAAGAGACAAACCCATTCAAAAAGAGACGTATGACTTCGTTATGTATAATAAATGATCCTTTTTCTTTTAAAAAGCCTAACCTTCTGTATTATGGTTTTATAAGGTTCACACTTAAAAAGAAATAATAAAACTGAGCCCTTATATTGTTTAATTTATCCGAATATAGAATAAATATAAATACAGTTCACATAGGAACAACAAATTATGTTGAAGGACATGATATAAACAAAAAAGTAATAGTACTAGCAATACTATGATAATATGTATATATTATTTTTATCTGTATTTATACTATCTTCGGAAAAATTAAAATCATTATAATATTAATCTGATTTTCTCAGAAACCATGCATAGAAGTATATTAAAAAATTTAGTTTGGCATTATAGGACTACAGAAAAAAAATTACTTAATTTTATATATCATGTAGGATATCATTTAAATAAGCTTGTGGTGAGTAATATAATATATAATAAGATAGAATCCCGCCACCCCTTACTTCTGCTTGAATACGCCCTTATTATTTACCTTATTTTTATCCAGAGTTTGAAGTCGTTCCGTATCACCCATACTTTACGAACCGCCCTGTGTAATCTGATGGATGAATTTATAAAATAATTCTACTACGGTGTAGTTCACATTATTGAACCCCGTACGTATATTAGGTTCGTTGTTTTTGTCCTTTCAAGTTGATGATGCTTGTACAACGTTAGATAAAATCCGCTGATTACAACAACGCTGCTCTTCGATATAACCTGTCGACTAAATAACATGTCTCACGTCGCCTTCGGCCGTTGCTGCACTTCTCACCGGGGGTGTTGCGAAATACGCCATTGTCCGAGATTGTTAATTACATTAATGGTCGCATTAGCAGGGGTAAATTGCACATTGACAGCATAAATTTGCAACTTGAACCTATTGAATAATGTATACGTGTCGTACATGTAATCGGAACGCAGATAAGATACCATTTTGGCAGACTAGTGTTGCAACATACCTCTGCTTCCACTTCCGCAATTACGGAAGTTCCGCATACATTTTCACATCCGCTTCCACATTTTTATAACGTAAGCTTATTAGAACAAAATCTTATTTCTCATCTTTTTGAACATTTTTATTTTTTACGTTGTGAACGTAGTATCAACCATCTAGAAATTTATCAAAACTATTGGACTTATTAATTTATTAGTTCTTATCGACAAGTCAGAGCTAGTTTCCATAAAATTTCAATTAGCAGAAAGTATTGGTACAGTCTGAGTAACGAAAAATGGCGACTTATGATAAATTGCCAATCAGTGACTGCTCTTGCTTACCACTTGTGGTATTGATGAGAAAAATATTAGTATTAGATTAAAAACTGATTATCACTACCTGTGTAAACGGCGGCAGGTAACTGTCCGTCAGATTTACCTTGTATTCACATTATACAACAGCTGAACGGTGTTAAAAATTAATCGCTTACTGATTTAGCAGTTATTGTTCTTCTAAGGGAAGAAGAAGATGAGGAAATGGAGAAAACCAAAGGAAAACTAGAAAAGTAGGAAAATTGCTTGATAAAAGTTTATTGAACAGAAAAACTGATGGGCATTTTTCAAGTTGTATAAGAAATTTCATTAGGACTTCGGAATATCTAAATATCAATTTAATGATTTCGCTTAATAACAGCCCTCTACTGATTATCAACTAATTGAATATATTGTGATTAATATTAACGACCGTCACCAACAGGCACTGTCACGTCTTGCAATTTCGATCACCGGCAAACGCCAGTTAGCCACGGATATGTAACGGACGGCTGACTGCCGTCGTCCACATGATAGTGGGAATCAAGCTTAATGCTTCTATAACACTGGTTGAATATCAGCTGCAAATATAGACTCCGTAAGGATTATTATTGACCCTTAACATTATCACTAATCGTAAGTAAAATTACGACTGTTCTCTATAGTTACGTAAATGTTAATCATTTGATAAAATAAGCTTATCTTATCTACTACAACCGTCACTTCACATGATCCAGATTATAGATGGCGATGTACTGCGATATTGTGTTTTAAAATAGAAACACTTGCAGGCTTGATCACAAAGCGACTTTAATCTGGTTTTTGTTCTCTCTGTCGGTCCTTAATGTCGTTCGCCTTATTATGCGTCAATTACATACGTAGATATACATAATTCAACATAATGCAAATGTAGATACATATTCCGATGCATACATTTTCATCTGTTTATTGAAATTAAAATGCCACTGCCCGTGGCGCGAAAAGCAAACTTTTGGCATGCACCATAAATCTAATTACATATAATCGATCGAAATTTTCACAGTAATTATCATATTGTTATTTATTATCGTAATTAGCATTAATTCATGTATCATATCTGTTATTTTCCACATGTTCCAATGCTACATTTACTTTCTACGCTCATTATTAATATTGATTAGTACTATTAACCGTTACTAATGCAGATATAATTTATACCACTAAAATATAGAGTCCTTTCTCACATCGAAAATAATTTAGTTGTAAAATAGTGAGTTATGTACAAAAATTAACATAATGGTTAGCTACATACTGGGTAGAGCGAGAACTATTTTATGATTACTATTTTGATAAATTATCGACATTATTAATTATAGTAGATATTATACGCATGGAATAAACATAAATAAAAAAATATTTATCTATTAGGGAAGTGAAAATAGGATTTGAGTTCCTATAATAATCATCATTATCAAGGTAGTCAGTCCTAATGCTTGTTAGATACGCACATTTACTCTTTCCAATCCTGACCTAATCATTACATTTTCTTAAAACTAGAGTACTCCACATCCCTAACTATAATTTGCTCTACCTCTCCTCCTGATAGCTCCTGTTTCATCTTCTAATATGACTAACTACCCCTTCATGCCGAACGAGTTGTCCTATCAACTTATCTCGCTTATAGTTGGGACGATCAATATTGGCATAGTCTGAGATAAATTATCTGTTAGAATGGACTTGTTTCCACATGGGGCTGTAGTTATTTGCTGCGTTTTGAACACACCCTTGTTAAATTAGGAAATGCTTCATGAGTTGTATAGACAAAGTGAAAAGAGATAATCTAATAATAATAGTAAGCGGTGTAGCGGTAAGAGGTTGCTTAGGTACTTAAAGATCAGAGTCGACTTTAGAACTACCTGTTTGGAATTATATATTTAAACAACCGTCTTTTCTTTCCTTAATTCTTGAGAATGTTGAATTTTCTTTAAAGTCCGATGCTGGCGACATGCTCAAATACTGCCTGTCTGCATCTCTTTCTGTTACACATCAATTGGTGTAATGCTATTCCTTTTTCTTTATTAGTGCCCGCTGCAATTCCCACCTGACATCTCTTTTTTATGTTTACGATATTCCCTACAACGTCGTGAGTAAGGTATGCGCTCTGTCAGCAACCGTTCAAGTCTAATTAGTAAGTTGAAAGAAGAAAACAAATGCGACAACTTTATTTCGGACTACGCCAATTTTGAACTTTCCAACTATATTTTTTATTGTCTGCCGTATCGCCGTCTGTTCTCCTATTCTTTGTAATACCTCTTCATTTATATCAATTTTTATCCACGATATCTTCATTGCAACACCATGTTCCTGACATAATACACCTTTAACAATATTTTTCCAATTTCTAAATTAACGGTTCGTGAGTCCAATAATAGATACTTTACCAATTTCAAGTTTATAGAACAAAGAATGAATCTAAGAACATTCATTAAAAAAAAATTCACCGAAAACAAATCATTAAAAAAAATACAACGTGTAATTATACAACACGCTACTGAAGTGAAACTTCTTCAAACACACAAACATACCGGGATAGGGATTAAGGAATTAGTTTAATGGTATTATTTGTACACTATGAATTTAAATTTTACACCATACATGCCGGAGTTGTCTGTAACGAACGTTGCATTGAATCGCGCTCACGGCTGAAGCGATCCTCACTACGAACTCGACTACATGGCCGAGTAGAAGGGGGACATCCGTTGCATGATTTCGTTACATAGCAACTCGCATGAAACAAACTTACCCTACCGTGCGTAAAGAAGTTTCACTTCAAAAAATTGACCAAATAACAACTCATCTAACATCAACTAAATATTTATCTGTATAATGGAATACATTGCAGTAATCAGTTTACTAGTATAATTATTCTGTAGTGTTATCTTCAAGTGCACATTAATAAAATTTCGGTCACTGTCAGATATTAAAGCGTTTGATGTCGTTAGATCCTTAGAAGTTGCACCACATTTTCTTATTCCTATTGTACCTATTCTATTCCTAACTTTCTCAATTAAAAATTATAATTTTAATTTATTTTTATTCGTCTTTTTCTTTGTAAACTTTGTGCGAGTTTTTCCGAATCATTTAAAGTGAAAAGCGATCGCATAATCTTCCGTTTCAAGAAATACTTTTGCCACAACAATTCCTGGACGACCATACCATAAACAGAATCGTTACAAGTTGGCTTACAGATTAAAGAGAACTTCTTCTTGTGCCTACCATTATCTTGTCGCGATACGTTTTGAACTCTTAATACAAATCACGCACACACATTGAATATGTACACGTACGTTACGCAATTTGTTCCCTAGTAATTTTTTATACGTGTTTTTTTGCACCTACTTAATCGCAGCGTGCAGGGGATAACAACAAACGTTTAGTCGTGCTTTAACGTTACTTCCTTGTGTATGCTTGTATGTGTATTTAGATGCACATACGTACATATATATATATATATATACATAAATACTTATAAATATATCAGAAGTCATCGTTCAATGTAGACTAGTTTTTGTTTTCGATTCTTTTCTCCGGTTATAGGAAACGGATATATGTTTGTATGATTATTTATCCTGAAAAATAACCTATCCGAGCATTAACTGTTAAGGAAATTAACGGAACTAAAATTTTTTCAAATATTGCGCATTTATCTTGAAAATCTAAAGCTCTTCGTCAAGGTGGTTGTTCTTGTATGTTGTATTTTCAGAATGGCGTTCCACAAGGTAGCGATTTAGGGCCCACTTTTTTTATACTTTTTAGAATGGTATTCCATAAGGTAACACCTTGAGATAAACGTACAGGATATGTCTCAGGACGATGGGATTTAACTTTTATTGGTATGGAAGATAATAATTGGTTACGTTATTATTATCTCATTATTATAATCTTTCAAATTATACATACATAGACCTTACACCATAAATAATATAGCCTTCATACTAGAAAACATAAAACATTAATCTCCAAAAATCTTTTTCCCCACTCTATAATTATAACACAAATTACAGTCTAATAACATCAAACTTTTCATCCATTATATTATTTTATGTACAAACCGCAAAAGTATCATTTTTATCCTCCCTACACAAATAAACCCATATTTTTAAATAGAACTATGTACTTACTGTTTTAAACTCTTTTTATAATTAGGTTTCCAAAGATAATTATGAAAATCCATAATTTCTCACAAATATTTACCAAAATAATAACCCAAATATTATTATTACTGCAGTATCCGTCCCTTGAAATTTGAAGAAAATGTTACACCTTTAAGGGTAGAAAATTAGGGGAGGATTCCCGTATTTAATTTTTTGGTAAGCAATATGTTGAAATAAGTTTTAATATGCTATGCCATTTCTTCGCCGATTATGAACCGATCTTACTAATTCCTTTTTAAATGGGTAGGCCGTATCTTAAGGGTGGTCCCATACAAATTTGAAGAAAGTTGTTCATTCTGATGGTGGAAAATTAAGAGATTCCCTGTTTTAACTTTTTATTATTCAAAGTATTGTTGTAAGTATATTTAAATTACATCTGAAAAACAATTTTGACGAAAGTGCTAGCACTGAGTGTTTCGCGCCACGCAGTCTATTTTGCAATCCTGAAAATCCGGAGATAAGGAAAACTTCATCCCGAATAATTCGGAATTGAAAAGCGATTAGGATACCAGAATCTTGAAAATTAGAATCCCTGAATTTACTGATCTACTAAGACTAGCGTAGCCAAACACCGGGATCTTTTCCTAATTAACCTTCTTAATTATACAATAAAAATAAGTTAATAACTTTGTCTAGCACGCATTTTTACATCAAATCTTATGTACCAAAAAATAAAATACTTTAGGGCAGAGGTGAGCAATCTTTTTAATCAATGGGCCAATTTAAATTTTAAAATTTTTTGGCGGGCCGCACATAAAGTAACACTTATTAATAATTTACAAACTTTATTTATTACAAATTTTAATGCAAAATAAAAAAAAAGAACAAGAAAAGAACAATAAACGGAATTGTCTTGAAATTTTTAACAAGAAATTTGGAACTGTCTTTTCGATACAAGCCGATCAATATCAACCGAAATTGATGAGGTAAATACACGTACGCAGCTTTCTAATCGTGCATCACTTAGTCCTGATCGGTGGTCATTTTTGATTTATTTCATGGTTGAAAATACTAATTGTTCGCTATCGTACATACTTCTGAACAGAGACATCATTTGCTTTGCATTTTTCGTGAAAAGCGGAAATTTCTCATGGCTCACATACGATTTATAAAATTTTTTTATGTTTACTGAGAAAGATACATTTTCTAAATCGGTATTATTCTGCATGTCAATCACTTCCATTTGAAAGTCTTCGAGAACTGTATCCACATCGATATTAAATGGCGAGGAAAACATTTTCGATTCAAAGTCGATAAAATAAATTCAATTTTAGAAATGCTTTGCGGGTCGCAGAAATATGTTTAGCGGGCCGCAGAAATATGTTTAACGGGCCGCATGTTGCTCATCCCTGCTTTAGGGTGTACTGTCTGTAAAATTGAACGGCTCTAATGTTTACTTGCATTCCTTTATGCTGTAACAGAGGAATTCGTTCGTCTTTCTGTTGCTTATCTGGCGTCTCAATTTCTAATTAAAATCGAATCGTATATTAATACATGCAGCTTAAACGTTCCCCCACAGATTACGTCTGTAATTAAGGAAATTGAAATCGATTTTGTATCGCCTGTTTAGGTCCCATCATACAACTCTTGTAATTTACTCGGGAATGTCGGAAGAAATTCCTTTTAACATGAAAACAACACAAAAAAAGGGGGAAAACAACTTCTAACGCTTTATTACCGATTTTATCGCGTTTAGTAAATGCATCCGCAAAACGCGCACAAGAAGTTGGAACCTATTGGATATTATTAGCTATAAATATACCGAGACAGAGGCAGCTCTTGGTACGAGGGGGGCACGAACGTCTAATACCGATAAATAAAGTGCAAACTTTATGTTTTTATATCACAATTACAAAAGTTGTACGGTATACGAATACACCATCAGTTTTTTAAAAACAAGAAGTTTCAATTTGTAAAAAAATGAACTCAGTATTTAATTTTAACTAAGCAATATACATTTTGTCGGGTGACCCAAAAAAGTATGTCACATGATAGGTACCACAGTTTTTATTTTATTATTGGATTAAACGTAAATTCTTAATTCTCTTTCATATGTACCGCACCTTAAATCTTATTTAATTAGAGAGAAAAACCTGTTAAGTACAATTCGAATTGAGTCTCGATGTAGTTACATCGTTTTTCAATTTTACTTGTGGTATAAGATAGTGCTTTTTCCAAATTTGTAACGTTTCGTGCCTTGGTTGGGGTTTCCTGAGCTACTTAATTGGGGAATAGGTTAACAGAATAGAACAGAAACGTATTTAGCTTATAGGTACCTGAAAAAGTCCTTATAAAAGCACGAAACGTCGTAGAATTACAATTACATAGATATTTATGATCGTTTATGGTCTTGGTACAAAAATTATTGATAAAAGCACCCAGAAATGTTAGCAACTAATGAATATGATGAATGCATCACATTAGTGTTAAAGTGATTTGTTTTAATAACTATAGGCATATCCCTAAACAAAAATTTTTAGTCTTTGTCCAGTCTCTCAGAGTCTTTCAGCGTCTCTGAGAGCGTCTCTCACAGTCTTTCACAGTCTCTCAGTTATTGCCTAGGTGTTTTTATTGATCTCTCAGTCTCTGTATGAGAGACTCGAACGATAAAATTGTTAATTCAGAGATTCGAGCCTCTCACAGAGAGACTGAATGAATAAAACTGAAAAATTGAGAGACTCGAGTCTCTCATAGAAAGACTGGGATCTCTGAAATATGTTGAACTTAGAAAATTTTAACCAAGTCTATCGACACACCGCTTATTGAGTGTCTCTCATTCAAAGATTCGAGTCTTTTGTTCAGAGATTCGAGTCTCTTGTTCAGAGATTCGAGTCTCTCGTTCAGAGACTGGACACGAAATGAGGATCTTTCTATGAGCGACTCGAGTCTCTTGTTCAGAGACGCTAAGCAGTTTTTTTGACAGTCTCTCAACAGTCTCTCTCAGCTACACCAGAGAGACTCGATGAGAGACGAAGACTCGAGTCTCGCTCTCAGAGACTCTGAGAGACTGAACATTTTTATCTCGGGATATGCAATTTCTAATTAATCTACAAAGAATTTTACCCCTAAAAGAGCCAGTCACTTTTAAATATCTTTAAGGTAAGCAATTTTTAAAATAACACGTCAACTTTTTTTAAAATATAAATAAAAAATCATAAACAACTGCAGCAATTCGATTTAAGTTACGCCACTGCCTGTTTTACTGCTTGTTTTACAGTCTACACATATGCATTAGGTTCAAGTTGGCTAACGCGTCATTATTTTTCACCAATAGGTATGCATATACATATATGTATATTGAGTGAAAGGGATGCTGTAGTAAAGTTTGTGAAAAATGTTCGACATAGTGATTACCCTGCAAAGCGTAAATATAAATAATGAGCAGATAAATCCGTAAGAAACATGCGGACGTAATAATATTCTGCAACATTGCAACAAACGTGAAATTACAGGTGCATACCAACCTAACAGATCGAGCACACGTACATGTAATAAGACTCTAAATGGGAGGAGCCAAACTAATTTGGAATAAATACTTTCGTTGTAGTTAAAAAAATTGTGATTAACTAAATATGGTGGTCGAAACTGCTCTTATCATGCGGGTCATACGATTTATGTACGAGAAAGTTTCAACTTTGTTTTTATTTCTTTGCATCTATCATCCGACCCTCCAAATAAAATATGTAAGATAAAGCAGACGTATTTGCACTTGCAATTTTCAGCGGTTCTAAAACGTTTTAGTGACCTTTGGACTCACTGAAGATTTGTCTGCATTCAGTTTATATAAATAAATCAACACGATTTGTAAACTTTCACATTTTTTTATTGAAATAAAATGTTTTGCTATAATAAAACTTTACCAATTTGTCTGATTGTTGGACGGTTTGTATCAGTAGAACTTGATTGCAGCTTTATATGAATTTAGAAGAGAACTGAACAATTTCGAAAACGCATTTTGCATTAACTATGTGCGATCCATAAATGCTCTTTCCTACTTTCTTCTTGATTGGATAGGAGATAGATAGATTAGCACTTTAAAATATATTGGTCCGCCTAAGAATGTGCAACCGGCAGCTAAAATAGTAATTTTTTAAAAAACACTTAAAAAAACACCTTTTTGTCGGGCTACGGAGCGCTGTAATTTTTAATAAGATTTTTTTTCTTCCTGCAACCAACGGCGCCCTTAATTTTACGTCATTATTGTCACTTTGGGCATTCGCCCCCATTTGCCCGCCCGTAGATTAGAGGCCCTGTGGTTTGTTGACCAAGATATTAGAAAGGTAAACTAAATCAGTACTTTAAAAAAAAGGGGTATTTAAACGAAGATTTGAATAATTTCCATTTATATGGGATATTATTACTTGTTGACTTAGGTTCAGAGATAGTGATTATAAGCGATTGTAAACAAATTAGACCACGTCTGTGGAGTCTAATGAGACAAATGGCCTTTTTCATTATAAGGTAAATTTAGTATAGTAAACAACGGATTTGCCAATGTTTTTTGATCTTAATATGCGGTCAAATAAATATACGACTGGTTTTCTTATTTATTATTTGAATAGACCTTACCCTGATTTGAACAAAATCCGAATGAAATGATCTCGCTCTTTCGTACTTCCTTAATTTTTAGTTTAAAAACTTCGGCGTGCGCCCCTTTTTAACCTTGTGCCCCTAGGCATGTACCTAGTTTGCCTTACGAATAATCTGCCAGTGCTATTCATGTCTCAAAAGGTGCGCTATCATCCTGTCTTCTTTTCCTTGTTGACTATCACAACTAGGGTTGCCACCTTTTCAGGCTTTACATAAAGTATTTCTCGACTAAAAGGTTCAAAACAAAATGTACTCAGCATAAAAATAAAGTATTTTATTTTTTGTTTTTAAACATACTTTTTGTTACACCTAGCAGTCAGTAACAAATTGCTGTCGCTCTTAAATACATTAATAGCCTCTAAACATGGTAAACAAATATTTAAGTAAACTAAAAGTTCATTTTTAATTAGTTTTAATGAAGCTTTATTCCTGTCGTCCCGCCACTTTGCATTCATAGCAGAGAATACTCTTTCTGTAAATGCTGAAGTGGCCGGAACGGACAGCAAAAGTGACACTACCTTGAACAGATTTGGGAAATCGGCTTACTATTTTTTCTGTGCAATATTATTGATGTAAAAATACTCTGAATTTCGAATAATCGCTTACAAAATTACGATGTTTACTTAAGGCCTTAAATAAAGTATTTTTGCGTACTTTATGTGTCTTGTAAAGTGTAACGTACGCGCAGTCGAAATAGAGTACAATACTTTATAATAAAGTACGGGTGGCAACCCTAATCACAACGTCTCATTCCTAACCTTTTCGATCCATGATTTTTTCATCATCCGCCTATAACTCCACTCCACTCGTCAAACATTTCTAACATTTTCTTTTCCGCCGCGCCCACTGTCCACCGCGTCTCGCATCTGTACTTGGATAATTTCGAATACCCTATATTGCAACAAAATGCAAAAGATAAAAGTTACTAAGTGTACATAAGAAATTTTAGTATAAAATAATAACCGCTCTCAAGTATCGTATGCGGTAAAAAATAATAAACTTGTAGGTATTCAATATTTTACTGCAAATGATTTTGTTTCCCGTTGCAAGCAGTTATATCTTAGCTGAGGTATGTGGACACTTTCCCATAAAGTTGCCTGCAACTAACGCTTTTCGACGGCATTCTCTGTTATTGTTTTGGTCGATCATTATGGACCTCTGCAACACAAATTTTATTAGTTTTTCTTTCGTCCATTCGATTCGGCAATTTTACACTTTAAAACGCTTAACAACATCCGAACAAAACTTTGACAACGAACGATTTCTAAAACGGATGTACTTTAATACGTGTGTCGAAACATTTTTACGATTCTTAAAAAAACGAGTGCCCGATAAACATTTTCTCTCTACTCGTTTATTAAATGAAGCAAAACTGTCTTCTATTTTTATTTATTCTACAAATACGAACTTCCCGTGCCACAAACAATAAGAAACCAATGAAGCGTGAACGATCGAATGGAAACCTGGTGCTGATTTTTTTATCAAAAAGTAATTAAATTTGTGGTACCTGCATAATTATCACTTTTCTGTTAGAAAAAGGAGTAGAACTGCCGAACGTAAAAAAAGATATGGTAAAACAATGATGTTAGTTATTCTATTTAAAAGATCGATTAGACTCGAGTAGATTTTTCTTTGTCCAACGATATTAACGACAAAATTCCAGGTGGTCAACGGATTGTCACTGAATTTCATTAAGTTTCTATAAGCAATTTAATAGTATAGAAGAATTTACCTAATTTACTAAATAAATTGCTACACAGCATGATAATGCGTTTATAGTCCCATATTTTTAATGTGGGGGGAAACAATTAACTTTATGAGATATAAATACTCCACCATGTTATACAGCAACGAATTTCATTTATTTAGAAGTGAGATATAACTATAGTTTAATATTGATAGCGAATCATATAACTAGTCAACAATTTAACTATAGGCGCTGCGGAAATGAAAAAGTTAGAAGCGTTCGAAATGTGGTGTTACAGGCGAACGATGAGGATACCGTGGACAGAGAAGGTTAGAAATGAAGAGATATTAGAAAGAATAGGAGAACAGAGGACTCTATTGAAGTCAATAAGAATTAGACGAGATAGGATTGTAGAACAACTTCTAAGGCATGAAGGTCCACTCAGATATATATTACGGGCAGAAACGGAAGTTAGGAGGGGTAGATATAGATCTAGATTAGACTACTGTTCGCAAATAGTTAAGGATGTGAGTTGTTCTAATTTTAGGGAAATACGAAGATTAGCTCAGGATAGCAAAGAGCGGAGGTGCGTGCCCAACCAGTCTTACGACTGACGACCTTTTGATAAAGATAATCTTAACGTACCTTATAGATAATTGGGGAACGTAGAAATGGTAAGGAACTATCACAGGGTGAGTGAAGGCGGTAAGCCGTCCCATTACCCTGCATCTTCGAGATCTTAAATTCGACTTTCGACTTCCTTATTATAATCATTGATTCTCCTATTTAAAGTTATCGTTAATCGAAACTTGTAACACTTCTGCCAAACTGATGTGTTCTTGTTCACAAGAAAAAGCAAGCACAAGCACTATATCGAAATAAGAAATAATTTAGTATAGTAATTAATAAATACTACAAATTAGAACAAACAATCTATCCTAATACAACCTTTTTTTAAGTTAAGTAGGTTTTTTATACATATTAATCTGGTGTTTTTTCTTTTTTCCTTCTGTTAGAGTTACTCAGTCCTGCCGGGTACTCGGCGCCATTATCCGGCATCCGACCGAAAAGTACCGAATCCGCGCGTCCCGGATCCAAACCGGATACCCTACCCATTTCTAATAATTTCTATGTTCAGTGAACTTTTAGCCTTACTTATATGCAGACATTCTCAGGCAATAAGCGATCAGAAATCAGAACAACAAAAAAAGTCTACACCATCTACTTGAGAAACGTCGTGCAGTCATGGTTTATTTATTGGTATTCTAGTACAATTTCCTCTTTGTTTAACGCATTGACTTTTAGATAAAATTAACCGCTTATATAATTATGAAACCCTCAAGGACCACACAACAGATGTTCTCATGTACGATAATGGAATCTATTAAATATTTTTAAACGACAACAATTTGATTTATAATTCCTTGGTTGGCAGCAGCTAATTACTTGCAGGATGTCGATTCATACATCTGCTATTCAGAACTTTGTAACCAAACAAGTTTAAATTTTAAATCAGACTTCTAATATAAGGCTCCGTCGTTGCCCCGAATGTTATTTTTATGATTTACTAGTATAGTCCATCCAAATTAAGGCGTATAGTACCACTGTCGGTGGTATATAGCATTTTATTTTATACGTAGTGGCAATCCTTAATACTATAAACTAATAATTCTGTAAGCGAACGTTTAGCAGCCACCATTACATCCTATCTATGACTTCATAACCGAATATTGACATTTAAACGCGTCGAAAGATTGGTGATTTTTAATTAGAAATGTTTATTAGAAGACAACGGCCAGGATATTGAAAGTAGGCTTAAGTTATAATTCATCCCGTAATAAAAATAAAAAGTCAAGTAAAAAACCTAGTAATAAATAAATTAGGAATATCCAAGTGTCTATTTTTGCTGTTGATTTTGGTATACTTACTGACATATAGGTACGTGTAAATTTTTTCTCGTGTTATTTTGTGATGCTGCCCCATATACTTGTAGCGGATATGTTGTGGTCGTTACAGTTATCCCTTGCAGTTACGACAGTGTTGTCTTTATAGCAAAGTGCAATTAGGACAAATTGCTTCTAATTGTCGTGCACTATCAGATGAACAAACTGTACAAATGTACGGCTCATTGCTCTAATGTGAAGAGGCATTATATCTAGTCTCCCAGTCTTCGAATGCTGTTATTGTAATGTATAGGGCGTCTTACTATTCAATATAGTATATATTTGGAATGTATGTATATTTATTTATATATATTAAGAACCATAAGAGTAAATACCTCTATGTATAAGTTAAAAAAAAATAATCAAAACCTTAATTTTTAATTGTAATTTATGCTTTAATGTCTTCCATGTTGTTTTACAATTTTTCCCTTTTAAATAACGTTTGTGCACTTATCTACGAAAAGCCAAAATAGCATATTATTTAAATAAGAAAAACCAACGAATTTGAAAAAAAAATATTACAGGTCTTATAGTGTTAATTAAATTCATTACAAAATTGTAAAGCAAGCGAAATTGTTTATTAATTTCTGTAAACTAAACAAAAACATGTCGAGTTTAGGGTCTGTTTTAATTCTCAGAATATCTACTACTGAAGCAAGTTTATAGTTGTGGATAACTCTATTGCAATTTGTACACCAGCTACAGAAGAGATTGAAGAACAATTTACAATGCCAATTTGGATGGCGGTCTCATTGTTGGCAGTGTATTACGAAAAATTCTTCTTTTTAATGGACAGTTTCACATGCAGGAAAGTTATGACAATACATTAATTAAAATTCAACATGAACTACAGAGTGCGTACGCACGACAGAAGTATTCCAAACAGACTAAAATTGCAGATTTTATTAATATAAAAAAATGGTAATTATAATTACGTAATGTCTTTTTATTATATCTACGTTTTATGTGAAATAAATAAAATGTAGTTTTATTTTATACATAAATATATTAATCACACATTCAATAATTAGGTATTAAGTACCTACTTAATAACAATGTCACCGGCTGTTACGACTATCGGCTTTTACGAACAAATATGAGTAGTCTCTTCGATGTCGTTATAACAGATTTTGACTTTATATTTGTCTACATACATTTAGGCGACGAGAAAAGGGGAACACTCTGTGCATGTAGTTTGCAGTAATGTCGCAGACGAAAACTCGTAGCACACAAAAGGCATTCAGCAGTTGCATTTGCAGAATAACGATTCAAAACGTAACAGCATGTATGTATCTCATTAGTGCAAGAGCTTCTCCGTTCGTACATATGCTGTTGCATAAACTGCGGTAATGTCTTCTTTTAGAAAACGGAAGACTCTACTTGTATGTTTATGGACCAATTCTGAGATATCTTTGTAAGGATGTAAGTTGCTGCCTTAATAGGCTCGTCTTAAATCATTAACGTTGACATTAATAGGATTCTGTTTAATTATCTGTACAAGCTCATACCTTATTTTCTTCTAGGTTATATCTACTTATATGCTATAACGTAAGCTATTAATCATCTGTGCATATATTATATTATAAAAATTTTGAACACGTTACACGGGCGGGGTGTTCTTATTGACAATAAATTTTATACTAATCAATAGTTAAAGCTTCTTCACTGACAGCGATGAAAAAATTGGCTTCTAACGGAGTTAAATTTAATACTGTTGCTGATATTCGATGGAATACTTAAAAAAAAAAGGATGGATTCGCCTGGTATTGGATCCAATTTTTTGATGTTCCTGATTTTACTTTTAGAGTAAGGAATATGTTTTTTCGAAACCATCCGGTCCCCAAATGAAATTACTTTCCGACCCCTGTTCTAGTTACTCCTAATAGTTTCATTATTCCACCTTCTAACGGAGTTAAAATTTAATCTTGTTGCTGATATCCGATGGAATACTTAAAAAAAAACAAGCTG
Organism: Agrilus planipennis; assembly: GCF_000699045.2. Classification (NCBI taxonomy): domain Eukaryota; kingdom Metazoa; phylum Arthropoda; class Insecta; order Coleoptera; family Buprestidae; genus Agrilus; species Agrilus planipennis. The sequence continues at coordinate 599,486 of NW_020438939.1, forward strand.
GATTCGCCAGGTATTGGTTCCATTTTTTTGATGTTCCTGATTTTATTTTTGGAGAAAGGAATATGTTTTTTCGAAAACATTCGGTCCCCAAATGAAATTACTTTCCGACTCCTGTTCTAGTTGCTCCTAATGGTTGCTATTATTTCACCTTCATTATTTTTTGTGCCGAAAAGCGTATTTCACTAGTGTTTCGTTTTAACCGCCGAGTCACCGCGCCGCCAGTTTGTCTATGTAATAAAAGAACCGTGATGTTAAACGTTCTTGTGCAATCGTCCGTAAGGATTTCTCGCCGTTTTAACTTTCAGGCAATTCAGGGTTCGGGTGTCTCTCTTGGTTCTTTTTCGGAAAAGTTCCGCCTTTTGAGGACCGTGACGGGGCATTTACTTAAATATTAGATATAGTAGACGGCCAATCATTGATCGATTACTTACTTTATTTTAATCTTTTTATGTGTAGACTTGAATATTGTCGACACAAGCGGTTATTTCTTATTGTTCGGAAACGGTGACTTGAATCTGTGGATTTTAAAGATTGTCTTAGAAGGTGTTACGTGATCGCTAGCAAAAAAGTTTGTAAAAAAGCGAAGACATTCGCGGTTGCTTGGATAAAATAGTCTGCGAATCAATCAACCAGTCAAAACATGCACATAAAATGATTATTTTTAGTCGCTTTGATTCAGCGATCTCGGTTTGTTTAGAAGAGTACATATTACATATATATAATTATGTACGATGAATATTTAGATACTTTCAAATTATTAAGGGATTGTGTTTACGTAATCGACATATTCTGTACGAACTAATCAAAGAAATAACCCCTCCCCACCTTTGTGTGAAAATTGGGCACCATCCTATGTCCTAACATGAAGCTTTTCTCTCTTTATTCTATCCTGTTATATTTTTTTTTATCTCATTTCCTTCTTTATCCTCATATTATCCTCACATCAATTCTTCCTACCACAATAATATCCTGCTCATTGTTCCGTATTCATTAAAGGTAAAACGGTTTTAGGAGGCGGTGTAAAAACCAAATTCGAAAAACTATCTTGAAACAATCTAAAGCTCCATATTACATTTTACGGCGAAAACAGTGCAGAAGAAATCTAAAATCTTTTTTTACTTAGGAATCTACCTAGGTAATTTTTGAAAGCACATTTTTGAATGTATACTATTTTGTATAATTTTTCTAAATCAGCTTTAGGTACTAACTCTACCAGAAGGCCCCCGCCTATTTGTTCCCATGGATCCCTGATTATAAAATACGATGCTGAGACTACATACAATTTCTCAATAATAATAAAAAAAGGCGCTAAATATCTAAATTTAATGATAAACCGATCTAGTCTCATATTTTATTTCTTTGGTCTTTGTTTTGGTCTTGTATGAATTCTTTTAACTTTGTTTTCAATCAGAGACAGCCAAGTCTTTGAATATTATCAGCAAGACTTCTATGGTTTTATATTTGGTTTTAATTTTGCAAGGTAGTTTTTGGGCTCAGTGGCTGACAGATAGTCAAACAACTAATTGATTATTAATCATATTTCACACCAATTGATACTAAATCAATCAAATCTCTTTGATGTGTAATTGATAAAATTAATTGAATGTAGAAAATGGGATGCCAAAAAATAGTCCCAAAAATTCATCTCGTCCAATGTCTTGGAATAGTTGGACAGTAGGACTAAGGAAGTGAATCCAACAACCCAACGCTTTATGTTTAAGAAGCTCATAATAATCAGTCAGCCAACTATGTCATTACATTTTTCGTTAGAGCAACCTCTAGGTCAATTTTGTCCATGGCTATTCTTGGTCTAGTACATTTAAATCTGTTGGTCATTCTTACAGGGTTGTTTTAACAGATGAAGTCTCGCTTTAAGTTTTATTAAGTATGTATTTTAGGCAAGGCTTATTCTGAATTCTAGTCATCCCTATATTGGATTCCTTAAGGAATCTTGGTCTATTTCATTCAAAAACGAATGGAACCTGCCCATAGTATGTACCTGCAGTATGTGTTAATGTTCGGTACACTATTGATTTTGACCTTCGCCCATTTTTTATAGCCGTTTACGACCTCAGCACCGAAAGGTTCACTAAAACACAGATAGCGATCGTAAACTTTTGAATATAACCGTTAGCAATGTTCCGCGGCCCAAGTCGTTTACACTCTTGTTGTACTGCGTCCCCGTTCCGGTTTTTGCAATGCCGCTGTCGAACCGCCTCCGCCACCATCTCGGTAAGCTTGTATAATAAATTGTTCTGTCAGCGCCAACTATTTTATTCGGAAACAATGAGACCATCAACGACGATAGCGGCACGCGGTGATTTTATAAGCGAGAGCTTTAGCCTCCTTATTTACTAATAATCACGATTGGTTTGGACTGTTATGCCTGCACGTATGTATTGTATTATGTACGTCGATAATGATTTTATTGTTTACTGTTCTTTATGTTCTAATCGTAATTTCAGTAGGCACATAAAGTTCTTAGACATAAAATTCCAAAACAGTAGACCATTCCACGACAGACAAGAAAACAAGTGGCTTTGGTTCGCCCACTGGGGGTTAAGTCAGGATATAAGTGTATTACAATTTCATAAAATTATAATTTTATTACTTAACTGTAGTAAGGACGACACGCAAAAATCGTGAAGCGTTTCACATTTTTCCGATCCGACAGGACTTGAACTTGACGAAGCTCTGGTACAAACTAGAGTGGGTAGATCAGCTTGCGAGTTTCTATAATTTAAGGAGCCGGCCCATAGGTTCAAACATAATGGGGAGGTTCTCAAAGAGAAACCAGACCAAGAGAAGTCCCTGAAGGAGGGAAGCAGCTCTTTCAGTACTCAGGGTGACAGAGATCACAAGGATCGGTATGGCACTCTGATGCACGATACTGCGATGAGGAAAGCAACGGGAAACCATCACATCATGTTATCTCAATAAAAACACACCAAACAAGAATGATGGCGTCCCCTGTGGTAAAGCACTCCGGACGTAAATTGGTTCCCCATTCGGATGTCCGGGCGGGGACTACTTCGGGGGATGTCATCAATAAGTGCAATAGCGAAAGGTGCAATATTTCACGAGTCGGAGCGTGGAATGTTAGAACCATGAAGCAATTAGAGAATTTGAAAGTTGAAATTAATAGGCTAGAATTAGATATAGTAGGTATTAGTGGAGGTGTTACCGATGAATGATGGATAGAGGAGGTTAGAAATGAAGAGATATTAGAAAGAATAGGAAAACTGAGGACTCTATGGAAGTTAATAAAAAATAGGCGAGATTGGTTGGTAGGACACCTTCTCAGGCATGAAGGTCTAGTCAGAGACATATTAGAGGCAGAAACAGGAGTTAAGAGGAGTAGAGATTAGACTAGATTAGATTACTGTTCGCAAATAGTTAAAGATGTGGGATGTTGTAGTTTTAGGGAAATGCGAAGATTAGCTCAGTACAAGAAAGAGTGGAGGTGCAAGTCCAACCAGTCTTAGACTGACGACCTTATGATGATGATGATTTACTACTCATGATCGGACAATTTTTCAACATTCCCCCCATATGAGATACTTCTCCTTACCTCTACCCTCCATACAAGATACGTACAGGCAGAATGAATGTCACCAGTATCATATTCAATTACGCTTTTGGCACGACATCCTACAAACAACATTAATGGGGTTGTGCACAACTTTGTGTGCCTCACTGTATCTACTTAACCCACGCATTTTGGGAACAATAAATTTTCCTTTTTTTGTTTTGATAGCTTGTTGAAACTTTTTATGTTCATTTATATTAGTGTAGTTTTAATTTCGTCCTGCACGGGTTTTTTTTTCGTAGTAATTTCAGAAATACGAAGCCAATTTACACGTAATTGTTGTATTCACAACCATCCGAAAAGTTATACCTCTCCATAATTGTTCTGTCCGTCATGTTATGGTTTTACTGCTTCCATCGGCATCGTACAACCGGTTTTTAATGATAAGTTGTAAATGTGAAGGAACCATGTCTTGAAGCATTTATTTTATGATTATGTCTTTGTAATTAATCCAAAAATCTCTCATCATGGTTTACCTCTGTTCATCTTGTATAAATTGTACAGTGTGCTACCAATAAAGTGCAGTAAAACTGAAGTATTTAAATAAAACAATTAAAGGATGCACAGCAGTCCAACTGATATTATAATCATTAATCTAGTGCTCAATGATAAGGTTGCCCTCTCTTCAGTATTCTACCTTTACATATTGTTTTTTATTCTCAAATTTTACCTTCATCGCCTCAAGAGAAGTATAACACTAATTGTTCTTGTTCGTTTTTTCATAATTTAGTTTCAGCTTCAGTTGAGTAGCAAAATTTTTGTGAATTTAAGCCTTGAACATTGTTAGAACGTTCTTTTGACCTTGATGGTTTGGTTTGCCAAGGAAAATGGCTTCTGGTTAAAAGGAGTAATAATACGTTTGGCAATCCTGACTACAGCAATTGGTCACGCAACCCGAAATTGTCGAAAGGATATTAACCGCCGAAATTCCTGTTTTATAATTGTAGTTCTCAAAGTTTGAAACGTGCACTCCCTCGTTAAATCAGCAACGGATCAAAAATCGAAAAGCAAAAAGGTTTCGATTGGGTGACATCTATAGTCGAGCAATATTGTGGAACAATTACATTTGTAACTAAAAAACAAAATTAATTTGAATTGTTAAAATCTTTTATATAACTCATCCTAGATGTCCGCCTGTCTTCCTCCAAAATTTTGGAGCGTCTTCATAGAAATTAAATCGAAAACGAAAGGAAATGGGAACTACCCTCGGAAAAATCAACAAAATCAACAAAAGTTGTCCAACTCTACATAAAGAACATAGGTATGAACTTTCAATGGTTACGGTCAGAAACTTTTTTAAGTACGAAAAAATGGAAAATTGTACATTTATTTATTGTATTCCGTCCACTTGATGAAACTTCTGTTCAAATATAATAAAAACATGTTTGTTTTTCAAAGGTTACTTTTAGCTTTCATAATAGACACCATCACATTTCGTTTGGCTTGATTTTTTTCCTGTTGGACCCTTATCAGTATCCATAATGATCCAAATTACTCGCACATATCTAAACAACAATATTTGGACTGTGTAATATTTCAAGACACTATTATTAGCATGTACCGTTTGGTTCTATAGGAGCTTGTGACAGACAAACAGACAGACTGACGACAGATGCGGCACGACAGTGAGCTCACACAATTGTTTCTTTTTTATGACGTTCCGGTACGTAATACCAAATAGAAGTGACAATTTATTTATAATAGAAAAAGCCTACAGTTATTGCGGAAATTGAAGAAAATTATGGTCATCAAGTTCGCTATTTTTCTATATTTTTCACAAATTGAAATACTGTTTTTAATGTCCTCTTTGTGTTTAATTTTATCGTATAATTCTATCTTGATTTTAAGTACCAATTCCCTAACGAATTTTTAATTGTTTCAGGTAAGCGATTGCTTCATCCTAGCATTGCGTGCTATAGAGTAAGAAACGTCTGTTAGTAAGTATAACTTCATATACCGACATGTACAAATGTCCCCTTAATTACCTTAAATACGTAAACATCAACATGGCATAGCATCTGTTGCTCGGTAGAAATAATTTTCCCGGAAAATGTATCATTATACTGTTACAGGCTGATATTCAAAAAACAACTCCTTCGTTTCCTTCAATACGGAAATGTAAAGGCACCGGCATACCGTGGAAAATTATTTACTCTTTAATTATTAGATGATTACTGTCCACACGAAATGTTTAAAGAGACTCGTTGAGATGAGAACACGATGTAAATGTCTTACCGATGAAAAGTTGTTGAGATGAAGAGTACGAATCGGTAACAGTTAATTGAGCCTTGACTAGAATTAAATGGGTATAGCGGGTTCAGTGTTCCAAGGTACAGCAGCTCAAAGATACCTATTATTAAATATTAAATTGTAAGCATACCTACACAGATACCTTAGTGGTTCTACTCGATTACGTGTTTCCGTTCTTGCATGCTCAATAATAGCAAAATAGCAAACGGTAGTCCCACTACGAATCTAAATTAAAAATTGATTAAAATAACTGCAAAGGTACGAGGGTGCGTTTTTAAGTTCGCGGAATGTGCAGGTAGGTCATTATTGAGGATACTTACCCGAGTCATTACGAATTAAGCAACTCATTATTAGTATAAATACTAAGTTTTATCGCAATTAGGTCAGTACTCTTTGAATTCTATTGTCAACGAAACAAGTCAAACGGGAACAAATTGTGAAATATAGAGAAAATCTAGTACCGCGCTGAAAATCAGGTCAAACCGTACTGGAAGAGATGTCATCCGTTCACGGGGACTCTTTCCCAGGTAAAACCATGGTTTAGAAATAGCATACCCTCTTTAACCAAGGCAGGGACTCTCTTGAAAACGACCCACTATCAGGCCGACCGATCGAGGTGATCACTCCGGAAATCATTCGAAAAGTCGAAAAATCGATAGTAGAAGATATGTCCGATTTAAGAAGAAACAGCTCGCAGAAATGGTAGGAGTATTTGATAAAATCATTTTTAAAATTCTTCACGATCATCTTGGCATGACTAAAGTTAGCGTAAGATGGGTGCTGAGTGTTCTCGCGCGTTTTTGGATCTATAATGAAGATAAAGATGGAGTGTTGACTCGAATTGTTACTGGGGACGAAACTTGGATTCATCATTATGAACCTGAGTCCAAACAGGACTCTATGCAGTGGCACAAAAAAGGCATACCACCTCCCAAGAAGTTTAAGGTGTCACAGTCGGCTTGGAAAATCATGGCAACAGTGTTTTGGAACTTAGACGGGATCCTATTGATCGATTATAATGATAAAAATTTCTCCATAATCAGAGATACCATTTCTATTCCTAGAGCTGTTAAAGAAAGCAGTCAAAGTTAAAATAAGAGGAAAATTGACCAAAGATGTCGTCCAATGTCAAAAGATAATCTGTACGATTAAGATCAAGGTTTAACATATAACACTAGGATCAAGATTATCAGAATGTAAAAAGGTAATTTATAAGATCAAGGCCAATGTTAAACCTATAAGATCAAGATAAAGACTTTATCTATCGGAGTAAAAGTAAATCTTTAAGATCAAGACTAATGCTTAACCTAGAAGATCAAAATGAAGAATTAATCTGTCATACCAATTAATGAAATTATGACTGTTAATGATAGGCAGATACAATAGTCCCACTCCTGATGAAAATCAGTGCGGTGCCTATTCATTCATAAAATGGAATCAAAAATTGTTGCAGTAAATTAAATCATAGAATTTGTATACAATTAACAATATCCACTAGGTATTAACTATCAACGATGGTCTAGCTAGACGGCGTGGTTAAATTCGAACAAACACTCAGGCGTCTGTTAACATTCAAGTATAATTAGTAAATGACCATATCCAAGATTCATATATTGGCGTACGTTTACATTTACCGATGTATGTCCGATTTAAGCAGAGTATGTAATTAGGCAACGAAATTGATGATTGTCTATATACATCGGTGACAGATACTAATACTGGACAGACCGTAATATGTTTATAGTATATGTGTATATTTATATCATCGTATATATTCTCATAAAATCCTTACAAATGTTTTCCTAGGTCTGTTATTCCGTTAGCTATGTTCATTCGTTGGTAGCAGCCATGCATGTAGCGTAAAACCTATCGATTGGTATCATTTTTTTTTCACTTTTTATGGTCACCAAAGGTAGAAAATAAGAATCATTAAATTAAGTTGTTCAGCTATAAAACTTGAGTTGAAACAGTTCAGTAACTTTACGTGAAAAAAACATTTCATAAAATATAAGCGGTAACTTTTTACGAGATCAGACCATTTATCTCATTTTTAAATAAAAACCTATACACTCTTTTTGTCTGAGTAATTTCTACTTTGAAACCCATGTCAAACTCACACCTGTCGTTGAAACTTTTGAAAAGCATAGCGGAAGCAAGTATGCAATCTTATTCGAAACTATATACTTATACATATGCCAGTAAAATGAATAGTATAAATCACAGTTGCACTTGAACCAGTATTAATACAACCTAGTCTTAGGAATTTAGTAGAATGAGAAAATATTTTCGAAGCGGAATATGTTTTAAAATGTGGAAAAAGCGTGACAGAAACGGTTGGCGATTCAGTGAGCTTTCTATCGTACTTCACTGCAGACATTAGATTTATTAGCAAATCCCAATTGAAAGATGGAAATTTTGTTAAGCAGACTTCCGGAAAAAGTGCAAGAATTTAATAGCAACATTTTCTTTATGCCAGAGCCGGGCAAACTTTAACTTCGCAGGAGCCGCTACATGAGGTTAGTTTGAGTCACTCCATACCTCTCGCAACTTAAATAATACCTACGAAAATTTTCGTTACTAGGTTCGCAAAACTATTGGGTTTGGCTATGGAAGAGGGGACTCACCTACGAAATGGAAGGGATAAGGAAAGGAAAGAATCATCTCACTTGCACTCGCAGGATCAATGAGGATCTACTTGGTTAACCTTGAGGAGCACTCGGGATGCAAAAGAGCCGAGTTTGCCCGGCTCTGCTTTATGCAACCAAAGCTGGAGTTAGAGGGACTAAGTGCGGCAAAGGTACTCTGGGCCTGAGCTCCCAAATGAAACCCGCCAACGGGAATGCCTAACTTAATAGAAATCAAACGCAACACCTAATAATTTGGAACAAAGGACCTGTGCGTTGAGGTCTTCTCTGAATTCCGTAGTCGAACAAGCATTATTGCTGTTAAGAAGACTTAGAGGTAGAAACAAAAACTTCACTTGAACCTTAAAGGAAGTAGATCTAACCTAAGGTCTCTAAACGCTATAACCTTAGGTCTTTAAACGCTTTGTGGAATTTCGGGTGTGCATCTTTTATTAGTAAAGTTCCACAGTACTCCAATTCATATTCTTGTAAATGATATATGAAAAAGACTTCGGCTTATCATATTGTATACTTTCTCACTCGCAAGTTATCTGTTATTCAGTGTGTTACCTAATACTCTTCGGTTACTTTTAAGGATGTTTGGAAGGTACAATCGGAGACAAGAGTATATAAAATNGGAACATTTTTAACTGACTTTTGACAGTGAATATGCCTTGATTTCAATTTCGAAACAAAAAAATATTTAGTTTTAATCTCTATCAATAATGAGCATAAAACTTTTTAATATGTTTAAATAATAATTAAAACATTAAAATTGCATTTAATTCAGACAATTGTAAATATTATCGTTATGTTATCAAGTAAAAACGAGATTTTCAGCTAATTTTTCATTTTTTCCTTGATAACCATTTAGTGAATTTGAATAACCTTACGCTAAAATGATTCTCCAGAGTTCAAGTTACTTATTATAAAAGTTTGAAATTTCTAGTAGCTCTTTTTCTGTTAATAAAAATAAATTTAATCTGTTCGGTTAAGGAATCTCCATAAAATGACGTGTAAATTTACAATTTTTTAAAATTTCAATAACTTTTTAACGGTTTAGTAAATCGATTTGTAATTTTAACAGGAGTTTTAGAATTGAATGAGGAACGTTCTTCCAAATTTTTATTTGTCTCGTAGCATTTTGACATACCTCCCAAACATCCTTGAATTTACAATAGAATATTTCACTCACCAGTTCCACAATCAGAGTAAACGCTGCAATAACTTTTTAACGGTTTAGTAAATCGATTTGTAATTTTAACAGGAGTTTTAGAATTGAATGAGGAACGTTATTCCAAATTTTTATTTATCTCGTAGCATTTTGACATACCTCCCAAACATCCTTGAGGTAAAAATAAAAAGCATTAAATCGACCATTTTTTATGATAAATATAAGATTTATACGAGGTGTTGGTAAAAGTTCGAAATTCCCAGAAGTCGGCAAATTAGTTGACCAACAAACAGGCTGTTCGTTTTACCTGATTTTTCATCGACGACTGCCTACCTACCTGCGCCTGGGTTCCACTTGCCCATATCGGCTGGGCTTTAATACCTGCACATGTATAAGTAAACGCGCTGTTGTGTATATGGATGGGAACGGACGTGGCCATCTGTCAGGCCTCGGCGGATTTTGTCGAGTGTGTTCCCGTATTTGTCACTGCCAACCGAGACGTCGTCGAGTCGGTAGCAGTATTCGTTCATTAACATGTTCTTGTCGACTATCTACAACCACTTTGTCAAAGTCTATCGAATCGGCTAACTTAATTTAGGACAGATCGTGGAGCGCAAAAGTCTCGTTAGTATTTTTCACTTTCTGTAACAAGATCATCTACAAATCAGTCTACTTACTGAAGGAGAAGTAATCGAAATAAATCTCGGTCTTGGTCCAAGTCCACAATTCCAATGCTATCAAAATTGAAACTTATTCTGAGGGATCAAGAACAAAACATAATCTTCAAAACCAACATCAAGACTTAATTTGCAAAACTACTGCCAAGAGATAATCTATACGATCAAGATCAAGGTTTAATATATAACACTAGGACCAAGACTATCAGAATATCAAAGCCAATGTTAAACCTATAAGATGAAGATAAAGACTTTATCTATCAGAGCAACAGTTAATCTTTAAGATCAAAACTGGTGCTTAATCTAGAAAATCAAGATCAAGACTTAATCTGTAAGACCATGCTTACCTTGTAACATCAAGGTTAAAACTTAATCTGTCGGACCAATGTCAAGAGATACCTAATCTGTAAGATTAAGACCATGTTTAACCTATAAGATTAAGGGCACGACTGAATCTGTAAGACCAATATCAAAAGTTTTTCTTTAAAACCAAGATCAATGCTTAACCTACGACATTAAGGTCAAGACTGTAGACGATATTTAACACATAAAATCAGATTTTAAGAGATGATCTCTTAAATCACAAAATCATGCCTCAAAATCTTCTCAGCACATCAACATATTAAAGTAACATTACGCTAATTTGTTTCGTTTGTGGAATTTATGGAAATTTCAAAATGTCGGAGCTTTTCTTTCGGAAAAATCGAATCGAGAAGCTTTTAACTCTTCTAATTCCACTTTAACACTTTAAATTACGAAGTACAAAAATAGTTTACAGACCGCAATGTTTATTTCGCCTTATAGTAACTTGTTCAGGTTGATGAAGAACTTCTTTTGTGTAAACATTGTGTTTATGATTCATATAAACTAAGTTTTTTCAATTAAATTAACTTAAATTTAATCTGAAAATCGAAGTTTTAGTAGTTTTTACGTCAATCAGTTATAAATAAAAAGAAACCAACCCCTCTTACAGTTTTAAACAGATGAGATTCATTGTCAGTTCGTTTGTGTATCAGTGTCAGTTAAGTTTCGAGGCTCCTCCTGGTGGTAGCGAACGTTATGTCCATTAGCTGACAAAATTATCCTTTAAATCTCCGTATCACGAACAGAAAATAATAAAAAAGGACAAAAGAAAAAGCTGTTCCTGTTTATGCAGAAGCACACGCTGCTAATGCCGCCAGCGAACTTTATGATTTATCGCCCTAACCGATTGCCGACCTTCTTGCAGTTGTAGTTCGTTGTTTTGCTTCGTGAAACAATTACATCCTGGAAAATTGCTATTCCACACATCTAGCGGCGAACTTTCCTTGCTCAAGTACATCGCGCAAACACGCCTATAAATATATATTACCGTTAAAGGTGTGGAATTATAAGTAACCCGAGTGCGTAATACGTGATATAAACTTTTATTTTGTTTTTGTCAACGTACGAGTGAAATATGAACCTATCAATAAATAATAATTATTTTATTCCACTAGAAGTTCAATGGTCCATGACAAGATTCTTACCCGAGGCAACTAATTTTAATGTCATTCAACTCATAAATAATAATTAGCATCCTTTTTTTACGTATTATTTATTTTACTGTTTTATAACTCCAGAATCAATGCTGACACAGTTTAGTGAATAATTTTGAAGTAAAAACGAAATTTAGACCACTATTTATACACGGCGGTAACTCAATAGATTTTTGATTCAATAACAATATTTGCGAATTCAAAAATTAACTCAATTTACTAGAACTTGTATTTTATATAAATACGCGTACCTATGTATTTGGAGTAACTGTACAGGAAGACATAACATAATAAAAGCAGGAACTCTATACATTTTGTTTGTTTTGAACAATATGAGAAATAAACATTGTATATCTAATATCTAAATATTTCGGACTTATCATTCCAACAGTTTCAACCTTATTCAGTTTAGTCAAAAATGTTTAAACAAAAGAAGCACAAAGCAGAAATTAAATCCATCCATTATATTATTAATACTAATTTTGAAGCTAAGTCATGAAGGCTCAGAAAGCCTGATGGTAGGTATATAAGATAAAGATGGTCAGAATCTGTTTTGACTGTAATTTCGCTAAAAAGAAAAATATGTTAACATATAAGATATTAACATAGCTCGAGTTTCTACGTCAGTGTCTGAAAAATGAAGTAAACCTGACTGTAAAATTAATAGTCATCGGTGTTCGCCTACTACGACGATATTAATAAAAGAGTAACGAAGCTATTCGAAAAATTCGGCGATGGTATCCGAAAGCGTCGTGCGTTCATCTTCAGCCGTCTTCGTTATCCTGCGAATCTAATTATTTCGTTAAAAGCTTCGCATACCGGTGACTTCAATGCGCGGTGAAGACGGATCCCGGCGATCCGAGGTGCCACTTTCGGCCTTCGCCGAGCACAACCGATCCATGTGTCCGCGCGCCGCAGCAATGGCCGCAGTTTCACGGGCCGATTGTAGCCAACCTCACGTCTCTTCGCGTAAACTAACTTAACGTAAGCCGCGATCGCGTAGTCGTGTGAGTTACCAATTGTTTCGACGTACTTAAGTTTGTCTCATCGGCGCACACTAGATAGTGGTCGGTTTTAATGTTATCTGGTGATATCGGCGCGTGTTTGTTATTCTGCTTTGATAGTGAATGTGAAATTTTGTGCAAAAGAATAAGTGTGTTTTGTGTTGCTTTTTGTGTATTGTGTTATGTTATCGAAATCGGTTCAGTTGGAAGAGGAAACAACAGGTGTTTATAATTCACCCCTTCTTTGTTAACTTCCGCAACGGGCATGTTGCTGAGGGGAAATGGAATTATTATTCGTACTTGTACCCATTTGTGTGATTTGTACTTACTCGTTATAGTAACGTCTCTTATTACTCATATAATATTATGACGATTTGGTTGATGATCCTTGATATAACAACAATTTTTTTTGACATAAAACACGTGGACTTAAATCCCTAAAGTTGTCTAAATTAAGTCTTCAATCCGAAGAATAATATCGAGTAAAAAATGTAGGCATTTAAATCATGCAAAATACTCTCTCCCTGTTTTTGGAAAATTTTATATCTATAGATAATAAAAAAGCATTATAGACACTCTGCTGTATCATACCCATAAACTTAACCCATTGTTTAATAATATAAACTTCAAGTCAGTATTTTTCATAACGTATTTAAATACCACATTATACAACTAAATAAATAAGCTCAAGCGACAACTTTTTTTAAACAATTTAAATGCGGTATTTAGAAAGGAAACCCATTTCGAGGTAACTTACTTTTACTTGTGTTATAGTAAGAAGTAAGCAATTTGTTTTTTATAACTTTATTGCAATTTCCGTTCACTAATTCTTTTGAGTTAATTCGTTTGTATACCTATATCAATTAATTTCATTTCATGTTAATGCTAAAATTTTTGTAGTAGTTTTCAGTTATTGTTCAATATTTCAGAACTGTTCACAGTTACCGTTCCAAATTTTAAAAATACAAATTAACCCTTATGCGCAAAAATTAATATCATCTCAAAGGAAAATAGAATTACATGTTAACTTTGGCATTTTTTAAATTGAAAATAAAAATTAAAAAAACAATACAATAGAAACTGTTTATGTACAAAAAATTAATTGTTAGGAAGAAGAAATACCTATAATACAAGAAACAATTACTGATATAGATATACATATAACATAGTGTTTAGATAATTAAGTTATTATTAACCTTTTGCAAACGCCTTCAAAAAGGAGTTCTTATAATTTAATTCTTACGAACAACTGTCGAAGTGGTAAAGCCAAATTTATCATTAAATCTTTTAAATGAAACAGAGAGAAGGGTTTAGTGTTACATTTCAGTTTTCAACCTGTTTACTTTAAGTCTAATTCATAAAACAAACTCAAATCTGCTATCATATTAATACCTCTATAGAACACTGACTAATCTTCGAATATATTGCCACACATACGTTTTTTAAATTATCAAAACAACATTAACTACCTCCCGTTATACTTCTAGAAAGGTAAAAGTTAGAAGCCAACACCTTAAAAGTAAATTTACTGAGTGATTTCGGCTCTAAATTCGGAAAGAAACTCGGAGACATCAACGAGGCGTTAGAACACAAACCCGTCTAAGCGATGCTATAGAGAGCATGTATGTGGGCTACCTTATATGTTCTTTGTTATAGTTTATTTTTACCTTAATAAGGAACTTGTTTCATTATTTTGCGCATAATTTTATGGCTACTGTATGACATTATTTTCTGATAAATGTCTCCCTTTTATTAGATATACAGCTTTTAATATACCGAGTAGTTCATAAAAAATAGAACATAAAAAACTGAAGAACAAACAAATAAAAAACATGAAACAATAGCATGCCTTATCAAAACGTTGATATCTATATAGTTCAGTTTAAAAAATAAATTGATTTTTTTATTGTTAAACAGTAATTTAGCAACTGGCGTGAATGTTTAATGTTATCGTTAGCGAGTAATCCATTACATTAAATTCATACTTAGTGTTTACAATTTTGTTATTTTACTTCGCACAATTAATTGAAAAATAATTTGATAAAGGGTACTTGGAAGGCCCATAGTTTTATTTTAGTCGCGGGTACGAAACAGACAGTGGGCACGGCGGAAATGAAAAGGTTAGAAGCGTTCGAAATGTGGTGTTATAGGCGGATGATGAGGATAACGTGGGTAGAAAAGGTTAGAAATGAAGAGATATTAGAAAGAATAGGAGAACAGGGGACTCCGTGGAAGTCAATAAGAAATAGGCGAGATAGGTTGGTAGGACACCTTCTCAGGCATGAAGGTCTAGTCAGAGACATATTATAGGCAGAAACGGGAGTTAGGAGAGGTAAAACCTAGATTGGGTTACTGTTCGTAAATAGTTAAGGATGTGGGTTGTTCTAGTTTTAGGGAAATGCGAAGATTATATCGATTGAAAGGTCCTGTGGTCTAAAAAAAGAACTAACTCGTCTTCATAAAAGATTACATGCACTTACCTTTCTTAAATAGAAGTGCTATCGAAAAACGAAGAAAACTGTTTTAATAAAACATGAAATTTTCTCCAACGAATTCTAGAGTATACTGGGATTAGGGGTAATGACATACGTCACCGGGTGGAAAAACGTGTAGAGTGAATGAGAAACAAATTTGCGCGTGAGTCGTAAAATTGTTTATTAAAATCATAAGCATTCAACAAATGAAAAATTTTTGGATAAATAATGGAGTTCGTAGTTTTCTCCTCATGTGAAATCGAATAAAACAATGGTAAACGGGTGTAACAAAAGATGACCTTTGTTTTCATTACTTCCTGATGGAAGCCAACTGTTTCATATCTAGGTAGATATACCTATATGAAAGCTATATTTGGAAAATTAGAGAAGAAAAGTAAACGACGCTTGTATGAAATCAATTCTTAGTTGGAATGCAAATTTCTTCATGTCTATCACAATTTTATTATTAAGAACTTACAGGTTACTATAATATATTTGCAATATTCGTCTAAACTGATTTTAGATTTATACGTCATCAATAATTGCCACTAACATTTATTTCATGCGATTGGTTTTTTAAAACTGATGTTTCTAAACAGTAGATAGGTAGGTACTAGAATTCAGAAAATCTGTTGTTTTTCCAAAATTCGTAATATGACTAGAATTAAAAGCACGTTTACCTTCATCAGACTTCCTAGTGCTAATCATTTAATGCTAATTAATCCTGATAAGTGTTTATCATTTTGAAGACGAACTATTAGGAATAGAAACGAAAAAATAAACATGAGTTGAGTTGTAGGACTAGATTAGATTAGATTACTGAATACGTTTTAAAAAAATTGGTCTGAGCACATTTTGGTCGGTGCTAATACGACTAACTTCCCATTAGATAATACAGTTATTGTAAAGTACATTCGTTTCTAAAGTTTGAAAAAAACGCGGCACAATAATAAATAACAAACAATGTTTGAGAGTTCGTCATTTTATAAACCCATAAGAAACAGTATTTCGTCTGAGAAAACCGAATTGATAGAGTACTTGCATCAGTCAATTGGTAAATACTATTTTTTATTGTTTATCGATTGTTTATAACAATTCATTTTGTTATAAACAAATTTTTATTATAATATGTTATTATAATATGTTATTCCCTGTCTTGAATAATGATATTTCGTTATTATTGATTCCGTAACTTCATTGTTGTGATTAGATTAGAACGTATTTTAATTAAATTGTTTGTAATTAATTCGTTTTTTTTTTTATAAAAAAAAAACGGCTTGACCGATTTCGTTCAAATTTCTTTCAGATCTTCATTATGATAATATCTTTCGAAAAAATTTTGGTTGAGGGCGATATCTCAATCCGTTCTTGAGATATCGAAAACGAAAAAAATGCTGACATACGAACGTACGTACATACGTACGTACGTACGTACGTAC
>NW_020438939.1:616928-658939 GCF_000699045.2 Agrilus planipennis
TAATAAAAACCCCAAGTGCGCCAGTTCAACTATGATTTAGATAGACATTTTCGACTAAGTATCTATCTCTGTAGAATTCTAGTTAATTTTCATACAAAATTCTTTAGTACAATGTTTACAATACTTCATTTTGACATTGAAAACAAAGCGTTACTAAATACGAATACTTGAACTGATTGTCCATTTTTATGAAGGTGCCTACATAGGCAAATTTTCTAAAACAAAAAGACCATTTAAAATTTCCGTTAATAATCATAGAGAATTATTTTGGCATTGGCATTCAGAAGTACTTCAGCACACAAAAACATCTCTTAATGAATTCCTGTGGTTTACGCTGCAACAACATTATTATTATTATGAGCAATATTTGCAAATTTGTTCAGATCGATGTGCCTAGTGTCATAATCAAACAAATTTATAAGTTTAGAAATCGGATACAATTACTTTAATCTAATATTGAAAGTGGATTAATACAATTTCTTGTAGAATAAGCTAGTCAACAATTTAACTATAGTTAATTAATAATTTAATAATATGATAATACACTTAGCTTATCTTATTAAATACTTTATTGGGGAACGTAGAAATGATAGGGAACTATCACAGGGTAACTAAAGACGGTAATTATTGATTTTGCTATTACCTACCAACATAGTAGGTAGTAGGTGTTAGCTTCCAGTTTTAAATAAACAATTTAGTTGTACCAGTGACATAAATACGAATTTAGGGATACTATGTAACACAAGTTAGTGTCCTTTTTAGATACTTTTTAGAAACATAAAAAAAAGTGATAATCTATGTACTGGTCCAGCTACTCAAAAGAGAGGATTTGTGGATTTATCACAATTAGGGAGACTCTCCATGATAATACGTTTGATTGTAGGTCTCTTGCAGACAGTTTGATAATGGTTGAATCGTAGAAACGCGTCAAGTTTATCATAAAATCCGATTCTGAAGCGTACACAAAATGTGAGAAGACTACCTTTTTGTTGTTTTCCTTTTCATTTCCCAATTTTGTTGATGTGTAAATTCATCAAATGCCGACCTAATTGTATTTCATTTATCATAAATTAGAAAGATTAGATCTCACTAGCTGGACCTCATTGTGCCCATCGTCAAGGTCAAAACTAGTTGCACTCCAATACAAAAAAATATTTTATACTTTTGCAGAATGAAGGATATCATTTTCATATTTCGTACCAGCTCTGCGTCCGCAATTTAAATGGCCAGATATTACAATTATCTTTCCGTAATATAGGTACACTTCGCCGTAATAGGGCACATGCAAAGCCTTGGTATAATTTTCATTATTATAATTCAATCATTGATTTCCTAGTTAAGATGTAACCCAGATTTCTTGGTTAAGATAATCTTCTCATCTTGCCCAAGAGAAACGGGTCCTTATAAAGAAAGAACTTTCTAGACTTTGTACAATGATCGTCACGCTTGTTGGATCCATTTCTGGCGTGATAAAAAGAACGCATTCAAAAAGATGCAGCCAGCCATTCCTCTTTCTCTTTCTTTACAATTTGTTCTGCACCATTATTAATATGTACTATCTTTCCGCTAACTGTAGATATCACCAAGTAGTTCACTTACGATTAGTCACATTAAAAGTAAACGGATTTTATTAATTTCTGTTTTGTTATTGCTTGAATTGGAAGATCTAACAGATGAGGGAGGATACATATATGCTTAGTTTCATCAACACCTTAAAGTTGACTTTAAGAACGATCGAAGGTGCCAGGAATCTAGTCAAGCTTTTTCTTCTTTAATCCTTCCTGGTAATCTGCGGTTTATTGAATAGATTACAACTCATTTATTATATCTAAATACTTTTAATTTTTTTTCTGGTCGTAGTCAGATACAGGTTTCTGTAATGCGGAAACTTGTTTTTCCCGTGGACAGCGCGTTACCGAACATTTTTGTTGTTATCTGACGTGCCTCTAATAAACACATAAATATTCGTGATATGCGTTATTAGAGAATTGACGATGCCGCAGCAGTCCCGTTCAGTATGTATAATATTATAAATAACGCGTTGCTATTTCTCAATCTAGACATACATGTTTAATTAAAAAAAGGGGACCTGACTGCCGCATGCAGGTGGTGGAAGTAAAGGAAATTGTTGGAAAGGAAAGATACACAATAAAGGTCGATTCCCACTGCACGTTCCGTTTCAATACAGTAAACGTTCCGGAAATTCTTGCATAAACAAATTGACCCTAAAAATACATGTGCATACGGTGCCAAGAAGCGTCCCTGTATAGATTATCCGTTCCATTCACATTCCGTCTACCTTCTATTCCCTATTTATTCAAACAAAACGTATTTTAAACGTCAAGTAGCTGCTGAATAGAAATACACTCCATATCAGTACATTTTTAATATTATATCAGTAAAATCTAGAAAATGCAATAGCTGCAATATTTTGGTGATTTGTCATTTTACAGAATTTTGGCAGGCCGGTGCTTTATTTCTTGTTATAATCGCTCTCACCAACTGCTTTAATATTTAAAATAATGGTTCGTTTATTTCAAAGGTTTCAACCGTCTCGGCGAAAATCTGTTGACAGAAAGTTACAGTTTCCTTCATTTTTTAAACGTCCTTTTTAATAGGACTTAATGATTGGTTTGGGACGTTAGCGAGCTTGTATTTAATGGAAAATCCACCAGAATTACCCATAAAATTAGTCACTAGTCACAATCTCAGTTCTTAAAATGGAAACGGAGTTAAAGGTTGTAATGTAGCTGGAGTCACGATCAGTATTATTAGAAAACAATTAAAGATATAAATATAATATTTGGATTATTTGTGAATATCAAAACGCGAATTTTTGTTTGTTACGTTTTCACGTCTTAACTACTATACCGAATATCATGAAATTTTCTACACACATTGTCATCAGGAGTACAGAAAAGGACATAGGGTATTTTTCATCCAGAAAAACATGGTGTTTTTGTACATGACTGTCGACGATCTTTGACACGCATTTATGGTATCAACGCGAGCGAAGCCGCTGGTAAAACCTACCATGAAATTTTGTACACTTATTGTCGGGGAACAGAAAAGGTCATAGGATACCTTTTATCCAGAAAAAATACTCTTACCTAGGGATAGAATAATTAGTTTTATGTGGTTTAGGACCAAGACGAGCGAAGCCGCCGGTAAAACCTGGCTAGAAATAAAAATAGATGTTCTGCATTTTGTATTTGCATTTGAAATAGAACCATGTATTTCAAATGAATCATATTTCTGAATAGATACCTACATAACACGTTTGCTACAGGTATGTCCCAGATAACTTGAATGTATGTACCTGCATATACCTATATGTACATGTCTACCTAATACATGTAGCTATAATTATATGATACAAATACTTGCATGCATGAATACATACTAATAATGGCCCCTCCATTCCTCATGTCAGCACACACACATACTACCTGTTTCGGTGATGTTAAAGTGATGTCTGATCTTCACCTAATTATCATTTTTTAGTAAGCATTTAGTAATCAAACATTTTGAAACAGGTTTTAACATTTTCATCTTACGATTAAAGAAAAAAGAAGTACCTACCTACAGAATTCAAAATTGTGGCCACAAAGATATTTAAATTTTATAATTAAGTATGTTGATTAAAAACAATGAATTATTAATATTGGTTAAATTTATTGAAGGGAGTTTTATGAGTAGTAAATGAAAAAGCCACAAATTCAAAGACAAATTTGTTTCGAAAATAACGAGAAAATGTGAAATACTGTAGGTACGTACTAGAATGAATAGTGTTACAAATTACGTTCACTAGATAAAGTCTCTTTCTCTCTACGTCAAGATGAAAATATCATTATTTATTAGAGATGCAGCGGAGAGTGATTTTTCCGGGTGCTGGATAACCGATTATACTCTGCTGTAGCTGTGTCCGGCAAAACCACTACGGTTAATGGTTCATGTTTTGGTTCTGGCAGGCTTTCCATTAAATACTACCCCTCCTCAATATCCCACACCACATTAGGTAAATCCCGTTGAAGAAGTCGTTTAAACAAGCAACCAATGAAAATTTAATTCTTGGTTGGCGTATTTTCAACGAAAGGGTTGGATTGAATCCCTTCAAACGAGCCTTTATTGTTTATAAACACTAAAAGCCTGCAAAGTAACTAAATCATACTAGCAAATTATAGTTACTTAAAATTTGATATACCTTTAAGCGACAGAAATTGTTACAATTCGGTTATACTGATGTATTCTCACTTACAAGAAAAAGTAAACACACGAACTATATCAAAATAGCAAGTAATTTAGTTTAGTAATCAATAAATAATACTAATTATGACAGACGACCTATCCCAATACAATCTTAGTTACCAATTTTCAATAGGCAAGTTTTTTGTTGAAATTATTAAATTATTATTGCTGATGCTGATTTCTTCTGTTTTCTCTGGTAGAATTATCCTGCACTACCGAGTACCCTGCGTCATTATCCGATACCCGGTTAGATCCTAATAAAATACCGGATCCGTCGAGTATTAGATCTAAATCTGGTACTCAGCCCATCTCAACTGTTTACCTGGAAATAAAAAACTGTCTGACCGCTAATTGTTGTTCTTCTATTTATAATTCGACGAAGTTTCTGATTTGATTTACACACCATGTCATTATGGTATCGTATTTTATTTTTAAAATTTACTGTTAATATGTAAAACTAATTTTTTATGTAAAAAGATTTTGTTATTCGTAATGGTACATACATTTGAAGATGGCGCCTAATTATTACATGTTCTCTCTCTCGAAGAAACCTTCACTGCCTAGTCAATTATGCGGAAGCGTTAGAAGGTGTCAAATTTAATGTGTCCTTCTAGAATAAATAATTAGGATGCCTGTCTTTATAATTGCCCTCTGCACTTAGTCGATAATAGAATTAATATAACTTCCTTTACGTATTTGGCCTTGACAGCAAATTCCATATAAACAACCGATAAATGTGGATACCTACCTAGATACTATTCAATGATATTTTTAAAAATATAATTATAACTAACTATACCTAATTTTATCAAGAAGTGTCGTTTTCAAATGTTAAAAAAATAGTAGTTAATAACAGGTATTTCGACTAGAAAAGTTTTTGTTGAAAAATATTATGCTAGTCCATTATAGGTTGCAAATTCCAGTCGTTTGTTTAATTTGCTATGGACTAAAATCCGGCTCGAAGGACCATCTCGATAATAGATATTAAAAACCCATAAAGAGAAGTATGAATCTTAATTGGAAATGTTAATTTTAGTGTTCTTCATGTGTCTCGAATCTTCGAGTGTATAAAATACAGCCCCTGCATCCTGTCTTTTTATAATGTGTCTATTTTGTGTGGCAATTATAATTTACTACGTTGCCTGCTACAACACTTAACAATACCATTAATGGCTACCAACCAGTTTTTATGACAAAAAAGTTAAAACATCAGATGTCTGAAACAAAAGTTTATGTACCCACACTTGTATACACACACGTATACATATGTGTTGTATATGCATAACAGGTAGGTAAGAAACGTACGCGCACCTATGGTCTCTTCTTGTCCCACTAAACGATTGCTGATTGCTTTTACGACAATATTATTATGATGGAAAGAGATCTCGTTACAGAATTTTTACAGCCTGTACTCCATTAATTTATGTGCAATTAGAAATAGTCGAAGTCATGGTAACGATGTTGAGACATTTGTAAGCCAGGCGGACGGTTATACCTACGACTTGATGCCATTAGTGTTTCTAATAACATATAAAAGGTGTGGTCTGATAATTTACATGATTCTGCCGATCGACCGACAAACCGACCGTTCATTCAAACGGGGTATCAGACGTCATTGAAACGACCGAGTCAAAAAAATTTGTTATTATTGTTGTACAGTATGTGACGGTTTGGTCACGGAAATCGTGAAACTCGGTGAGCGGGAGCCGTTTTTCTATCTATCGCCGTATGCATTGTAATAATGTCTGATATGTGATCGATCTGGAGCGATTGTTTTCGTTGAATAAATAAAACTGACATGGCTTGAAAGTAGAGCAATTGCTGAATGCAACTATATAGAGGTGTTTCTATTAAATTAAAAAAAAAAGTAATTCNTTTTTTATGCTATTTTACCAAATTTTTATTGCAAAAAAGGCCCGGTTGAGGCACTCTAAACACCTCAATTAGGGATAGTCTCTAATTTTTCCATTGCGGATACTCTTAGCGCCGTTGTATTAATGATATTAGTACCTAATATTAATTTAAAAAAACGTTTTATTGCATACTAAATTTTATTATTTGATCAATCTACTTATTTACCCTGTGTCGACTAGAAACGTTCGAGAATTGATAATTCAAAACTGGAACGTTTTCTTACTGTACCCTAACTGCCGAGTTACGAGGGTGGATTGATAAGTTTCCGGCCTGACCAAGAAAAACAAGGTTTTTAAAAATTTTTTTTTTTTATTTCTCAACATAATCTCCTCCAAGGCTGATACATTTCTCATAGCGGTGTTCCAGTCTATTAATGCCATCTCTATAGACTGATTCGTCAAGCTCCTCAAAATAACCATTTACAGCTTCGATTACTTCTTCATTGTCCGCAAATCTCTTACCGCCAAGCCATTTTTTGAGATTAGGGAACAGAAAATAGTCACTCGGGGCTAGGTCTGGAGAGTAAGGAGGGTGCGGCATCAATTCAAACTTTAGATCGTTGATTTTAGCCGTCGCAACGATTGACGTGTGCGCTGGTGCGTTATCGTGATGAAACAAGATTTTTTTCTTCGCCAGATGAGGTCGTTTAATTTTCACCTCGTGGCTCAAACGTTGCAATAAGTCTGCGTAGTATTGACCAGTGATAGTATTACCCTTTGCAAGGTAATCAATGTATATAATACCTCTTGCATCCCAAAAAACAGTAGCCATAACCTTGTTCGCCGAAAAAATTGTTTTTGCCTTCTTTGGAGTTGGTTCCCCTGGTCCAATCCACTGTTTAGACTGTTCTTTGGTTTCAGGAGTGTAGTGGTGGACCCACGTTTCGTCAACGGTTACGAATCGACGCAAAAATTCGCTTGGATTACGCTTATACAATGACAAATTTGCGGTAGAAATGTTTTTTCGAATCAATTTTTGGTCGACTGTTAGCAAACGCGGCACCCATCTTGCACAGAGCTTTTCCATATGCAAATGTTGGTGCAAAATATGTTGCACACGTTCATATGACATCTTACAGGTCTCAGCTATCTCACGCACTTTCAATCTGCGGTCTCCCAGCACTATTTGATGAATTTTTTCGATCATATCTGGAGTTGTGACCTCAACGGGGCGTCCTGAGCGAGGCCCATCAGAGGTGCTCACACGACCCTTTTTAAACTCGGAAACCCACTGCTTAACGGTTGAATATGACGGGGAGGATGTCCCCAGTGTTGAGTCCATCTCTTTTTTAATTTCCTTCGGCGTTAACCCCTTCAAATAAAAGTATTTGATGACAGCACGATTTTCCTGCTTTTCCATTTTTACGAAAACCACAGAGGCGTCTTGTTCAGCGTGCTGTCAAACCTACACTAGCAAGGAGATCGGGCTGAAACTATAGCTACAAGCTATCCAAGGATGGTACTATAGAATGTCACCTCAAGGTAGGCCTAGTGGCGTCATCTCTTGGTTAGGCCGGAAACTTATCAATCCACCCTCGTATAACCTGATACGAGGTTCCTAGATGTGTGTCAATATTCAACTTTGACAACTTATTTTTCTTTTTTATTTCGTATTACACAAAAATGCTTTTAAAAAAATACAATCGAAAAATGACATTAATTTTGTCGTAAAAAAAAATATTACTAACAATGACGAAAGATGAGTTTCCATAAGACTACAATGCCCAAATGTTCCTTTTAAAAACGTTAAAAATCGTTTTTCACGGGCCTCAAATGGTATAGTTACGTTATTGACAGAAACTGTACTAAGAATAAGAATCTTACGTTGTACGTACAATTAGATATTGAAAATAATTATCCATTAGTTTGTATAAATAATAGTTTAATTTGTTGCAAAACCAATTACATATATGAATATTTATTATCGTGATAGTCGCCTAGTTCCTTTCTCTTTATTTATTTTTTTTTGTTTAAAGTAAATTGCTCCCATAAAATTCCACTTAATTGCACTTAAAATTACAGGCCATCCTTCTTGAACGGCACCACGTATAATTATGCGGTACGACAGAATAATCTAGTGAATCTCATAATCATTGCATTAAATTCTCTTTATGGGCAATTCTTACAAAATAAAAAGCAATTTGTGCCGGTCTTAGAGTGCAAGGAAGTCAAGGATTTTCGCTAGAATAACAAGACTTACCAATATGGTCTTTATAATACCTGAACGTTTGTAAACAACCGTTTTAAGTGTAACTAATTTCACAATGTCTATGATTAGGATCAATACCTAATATTAGGAAATTCACATTAAAATTCTAGGTATCTACATTTTAGTTTTAATTTTATCTTTTACAGGTTTTTAACTGCAATAGGTAGCTAATAGTACAGCTTTTCTGGTACGATACCTTGCTATTTGACTAATTCGGTTGTTAATTTATTTTTAGATGGTAGGTATCGTACACCTAAAAACTAACCCTTACCGTAAACAAATGAGGGTCTGGGTAACGTGAAAGATCTATTGCCTAAACTGCCCCAAATAAAAGTTCTTTTGTAAAGAAAGCATCCTCACATGAAATATATAAATTCTTGGTAAAACAAAGTGCAATACCTAGCACTAACACTTAAGATTTTTACTTGCCACCTTGTCAGTGGCGAAAACCTCAGTGAAAACTGTTATAAACTTATGAATGAGTAGAACATATGCCATTTTATGTTGAAAAAATAAAAAAATATTCATTTTATGCCTAAAAACTGACCACAATATGTATTGAGGTGATATTCCTAATAATAAAAAAGAGTTTTTTTTTAATAAAATCTCAACTCTAAAAATTATAATTAGGTGCAATAAAGTTTATTTTGCCATCTATTTTTATAGCCTTGACTAGTACATGTTAGTTTTTTGTTATAACTTACAGTTAAACAGAACATATTGAATAGTCAGTAATAACTTGATACGTAGTTTAAATAACGCTTCGTTTCTACGCTGTTTCTCGCCATCTGCCTTTAGCAACTGAATAATGAAGTATAAAATCTCGATATGATAATATGTTAATTAATGCGGTTTTGTGCGTTTCTTGTTTGAATTAAAAAGGCGTCAGAATGTTACTTTTTGTCACATTTAAAAGAAAACTGTGTGTACTTATGTACACCCGATACATGGCAGTCTTCTATTTACATATTTATTTAGCCGGTATATACATAATAATATTTATGTGTAGCTTCATATAAACCAATGGTCGGCAACTGGCAAAGCGCTGTCCAGGTCCGGACTGCGAAAGGTCAAAAACTGGACCGTCAAAAATTTTTTGAAGTAAATTACTCATGGAAAATGCATGGAGAATACGTAATCCTAAAATGTAGCATCGTGCTACAGATGGCGTTTACTGCACCATTTGTCGTATTTTCTAAAACGCACTGTTAAGACAGCAGGTAAAAGTTGGTCTGTGTTCTGTCGGAGCTGTCTGCGACGCGATGATGAGATCCAAAAAGATCGAAATCGCGATCCGCGTCTGGCAGTTTCGTCAGAATACAGACCATTTCGAATTATTTTATTCGATTAAGCTAACGTGCCTATCACGTTGAGGTTGGCTACGCCAGGATTCGTTTTCAGGAAGTAGATATCCACAAAAGTGGACCTTGTTGGAGCATACGTTAATCCTAAAATGTAGCATCGTGCTACAGATGGTGTTTACTGCGCCATTTGTAGTATTTTCTAAAATGCATGGGTCGCTGCGCAATGAACGACTGCTCGTCCTTTTCTGTATTGCCACAAGCATAGAGAAATAAGTATTGTAGAAGGCGTAAGATAGCTTTTGACGGATGCCAAAGATCAGACAAATCGCTGCTGAGAAACCCCTTATGCTATCTGCATCCCCTGTTCCACGTACAACAATACAGGTTGAACTGATTGTCATTATATGCGGAGTGATTACAAGCGATTTTCATTCTATTACATCCTAATAAGCGACAAAACGGGAATTTAATGATGTTTGTTAACAAACCATATGTAATAACTGTAAACTATTTAAATCGAACGAATCAATAAATAACATCGAAGTCGATTTCGAAATCGATTGAGAACAGAAATCGTATACTTCCTAGCTAACTATGTTAAAAGTTACTTTAAGTTATAAATGTATAACCCAATTAAAACAATGTTACAATTAGCAGGAATTTTAATGCGAGCATTCGATTTCTCTGGCATTAAGCGACTGCAAATTCCTTTCTCGATTGTATCGCAAAGATCGACCAGCTTTTCATATGTATTTACACACTACATAGATGTGTAGTACGTAACACATGTATGTATGCAAGTTTGTGCAATGTTAACCAACTAAACTCTGTCCACGTCCACGTGTTACTTCCAATTGACTGTAGGTACAACGTTTCCTATAAATATGATAAATTGATACCGCTTCCTTTAACTCAGAAATCACTTTTCCTACTGTCTTATAGGAGATACGATTCTCCATTTATCCAATTTGAGAATATACATCTATCCAAGTGTATATGTACCATTTGGTACGAGATAGCCTGTTATTTGTTGGCTCTGGCCCCATTTTCATTGAACCATAACGAAGTTCTTAGAATAGAAATTATAATTTTCTCTCTCAGGAACTATTGTTAACGAAACACTTTCGAAATACAATAGAATTCAATATAGTATAAGTTATACACATAGTAATTATGAAACAAAAATTGATGTGAAGAAAAGTTATATCTGACGAAAATGTCTGTAAAATATTAATTATATGTGAACAGTGTTCAAAGGTATTCCATATTTATCCAACCATTGCAGAAAATAAGAACAAACTTGTTTGCAACCTACTCTTATTAAATATACTTACATATAAAACAGTTTTTAAAGACGTTGTTAGCTGTTAGTAATCACAAATACGTATTAAGGAGAGTGTATAAATATCTGGAAAACAATCGTGGTAAAATAAAAAAGTCTGTTTTATCAGAATTCCGGAATATTTGAAAGGTAACATCTGGAGGTACTGTACAGTGGGTGTAAAAAGTATGCACAAAGTACCCCAGTTAACGAACCGTCAATTATTCAGAATAGTTGCCAGTTTGGCAGCCGTCTTACCTTATCGCCTTTCGTTATTGCAAGCGTTAAGTGAGTTAGTACTCGTACTTACTCGTGACCTTCGCAACAGCTAGTACATAGACAAGTCAGTTGCACGTGCGATGATTATTTATTAGTAGCACTCTACACATCCTGTCCCTGGTGCACAAAACGTTGGAAATGGTAACCAGGGAAAACTTTCCCTCACAACCTCACCTAAACTCCTGGTGCATAGTATTTCATCCATGTCGCGTAGCACTTCAAATATGCTAATCAGAGAAGCACACAAATCAATCACTATGCCATTAACCATATTGTAATCACGTAATTGAAATCAACAGATCTACTGACAAATCAGACAGAATTAATACCGTATATGTTATATATATGACCAAATTTTGATATATGAACACTCCCAGCTTGTCGAAATTAGCGATTTTTAATTAAACATTTAGAATCAGATTAAACAACAACATAGTGAATATTGAATGTGTGTAAGCCTGAGTCGTGGTTCCATCTTTTAGTCAATGTTTTAATAGTCAGCTAATGTCATAATCTTATATCATCAGATGAGATAGCTGCACTAATTTTTATTCAACATTAGTTCATTAGCATATCAGCACGTTACGTATTATTTTCTGTCATATTCAAATGTGCATTAATTCTGTTGTCAATAAACTGATTTTTACTATCGGAAATCGCGATAAAATCTAACATCTTTAATTTTACATACTGCTGAGCGCATTGTTTACAAGTCAGTCATTAACTGTATTTATATTATTAATTAAAGGTGGTTATTATTAATATTCAGTCCGAATTGTATTAAACTGTGCATTCATAAAAGATTTTGCGCGTAACCACTCTCGTGATGAATAATTTTTATGAACAGGTGCCATTAATATTTTATAAGGAGACTTAAAAATTTTCCCACCGCACTTAAAATTAAATAAAGGTGCCACTTTAAGTAATTTTCTGTGAATAATAATTCCATTATTCCCTCGTGTAACATGTCCGTTCCAGTCGTTAGTTCATTACTTGAGAATTTATTATCTGGTTTAACAGGTCGCTAGGGGATAGTTTTGAAAATTGACCTCGGAAAGGTCGCGCGCGTATTCTGTCTATATCACAACCGGAATCTGAAGAAGTCGTCCAAACCAAGCAAAAAAGTAAACATGTCCAACAAGGTGGTCAAACATGACAACGTCAGTTCTTCAGCCAACGTCCTTATGTGCAAGCAGTGGTGGAAAGTGTGCTGGATGTATGGAGACCAGGAGAAATACTACAGACAATTGTACGGGAAGAAGAAACAGCAACAGGACAGTATCAAAATTGACCGGAAGTACAAAAAAACTGAAGATATTTTGCCAGAAAGAGTGTACGAAAACTCGTTGCTTAGAGATCTAGTGGATGACAATAATCATGTGGATTTCTGCGTTTCTTCGAATAGTTCATCACAAGAGAGAAGTGTCCTTAAAGTGTCGGATTACCTGAAGGAACTACCGAAGAACAATGAAAATATTTCGCAGAAAACCTTCACTCCCATAAGAGAATTTAACAACTTCGGACACTATGATGGAACAGACGAGTAAGTAATAATTTTTGAAGCTAATTTTAGTAACATTTACGGTCAGAAACTACTACACGATTCATTCATTTTAAAGCACTTCCGTTACAAGATCCCAAAATAGGGTTCAAGATGAGGGTACAGAATGCTCAATCTACAGTTTCCAAAACTAAACAAAAATAAATCAAAACGTCACTAATTAATGTTTTGTGAGTTGATTACAAAACGTTGATATTTACTGTAACAGTAATTCTGGTTTCCTCGTCTAAATAATTTATTTAGTAAAAGTATTCATATACATACGTGAAGTTTATATATGGTATCAGAGAAGAGCCGGGAAACACTATAAAAACGTATGTTATAAGTATATTCATATAAAACAGAAACAAATATCTAAAAGTTGATTTAACTATGCAGCCAGCTTCGAAAGCAATAACCCAATAACTAAACGATAAAAAAAGGAAACAAAACTAAAGCTAAATGTAAATTCAGACTCCGTTCTTCGAATATAATAGCTTACGAACGTGCTAGATACCAGATTATGTCCTCTGTGGTAAAATCTTTTGATTAATATGAAAACTTTCAGTCAATAAGCTGGTAAGTACCTGTTTACAATTTTGTATCGAAAATTAGACTAACAAAATACAAAAACCTGTATTAACCGCCGGGGTTGTTATATCCGGTTTTAAAAATTCAAATGTCCAATACATGATGCTAAAACCGCATTTGTCGCTACAAAGATTGCTATATATGGACCGACGCTATAAAGGGATTCGTTATAAACGGATTTCGGTGTATGTATACATATAGCAGAGTATAAAGCAAACATCAGGGATGTCCCATATGACTTTTTAGTTAATAGAATGTCATTTTATATAACAAACAGATAAGGACTAATTGACATCTTCATTAAAATATCTCGATAACTTTTTTAATTCCACAAATAACGCTTTTAATAACGCGTAAACCTTTCGTATAAGATGCCATTATGTATGTAAATTTTTATGACTTCAGCCCGCCCCGATATGAGTTAATTGCAAGAAATACGTAATTAATTAGTTTGCACAGCCTCCGTCTAAATTATAGTGCAATTTCAAGAAATCGCTATTACCTACATTTGTAAATGTAATTTCGAAATGTAAAACCACTTCGAATGCTGTTCTTCATCAAATTAATGAGCTTCATTAGGTGGAGGTAGTTTACTCCTTTCATCTCCGATGAGTCCACATCCACCATTTACTTGATTTATAACATACTAGTGACCCACCCCAGCTTCGTACGGGTGCAATGCTGATACTAAATAAACTACAGAATATCTTTATTTACAACATTCACAGCTTTTTTGTCATCAGAAAATACAAACCGGCAAACAACTTAAATCTGTAATATCTTCGAAAATATTAATTTAAATTACATGCTGCAAAGGGCCATATTGATCTATATTAAATGCACAATGTATTTAAAAGTACTTAATTGGATAAGGATTAATGCTGTATTGCTTAAAATGGCTTCGTAAATAAGTCATTATTTTTCATAAAAAGTAAAGGATAAAAATGGTTATTGTGAGTTATCCCTAAGAGATAGACATATACTATCCCTGACTTTTTTGTAGACCTTTTTAAGATGTACAATAATGTAGTATATTATTTTGATCCATCTCGTACGGTTCAGCCAGCGTTTGCAATGTAAGCGCAAAAAATGTGTTTATTTACGACATCACATTACAAAGGGACAGACAGCGGGAAGCGACTTTATTTTATACTATGTAGTGATGCTATACTGGTGGTTATTTGTGGGTAACGCCCATTTTATTATAACAATAGTTATGTTTTCCTAAAATCTCCACTTTTACCGTTGATTTCTACCCTATCCTGAGATATCTAACCTTAAACTCGGTTTTATTATTGAAATATTAATTATAATTTCAGTTTTATCTATGAAATTTAAATCTTGAATATTTAATGATTATCTTGATAGCAATTTTGTCAGTCAATTGTTAATATTGATTGCAATTTTGCATGGTAAGTCTTAGTCGAAAGTTAGTATTGATTTGAATTTTTTCTTTTAAATTTCGATCTTTATTGCACAATCAGACTTGATACCTGACTATATTTATTTCAGTTTTGTATACCTACTATTGGCGTTAATTTTATTTTGAATGACTGCACTGAGATTGTTAGTCAGCGACGGACTTTACGTTTTAAGTGCGTTCCCTGAGGATGCCAACCGCAATAATTGACAAAACAAGTCAACTGGTAATCTCACCGCAGCGTAATAATCCCAAATCACGGCCATCAAGTCCGAATATGCATTATTCAGGTAAGGCCGGCCGTGAAAGCGTTGCTCTTTTATTTCGATCTTGTTTGTTAAATGTTGGTATTAATTTTTGTCATTCACATACTATATCAAATCGCGGCTTTGACTCAGCTTATTAACCCAGAGTTGTGCTTTAATATTGAAATATAAGTTTATTATTCACTCGTTTGATAAATACCAACAGAACTGAGATACCTTTCTTTAGCAAATTTATCATGGTATTAGTTTCATATTCGAAAAAAAAATTCTTCCCACCGTTTGATGACCGGACTCGACGTGGGTACCAACGTGTACTACCTCATTCATCAAACAATGGCAGAGTGTTTTAAAGTTGCCGATCCGTTCTTCATCCATTGGCTTCTCTCTCCACGGTGTGCCATCTTCTTCTTTTTGTTACATACCTACCATAATATCAGATGGATGTAGAACGTTTGTCGGCTGTATTGTTCTCTTAGCCGTGACATTCTTCCGTTTATATACATACCTACCTACCTACCTATCCGTCCAAGTAAGCACTGGAAATCTTCCTCTTCTTCATTTTCTTCGCTGTGAGTCAGTCAGTCGTCAGTCACTCCCAGTCGGTACGTTCTTTTGCGCGTATTCAAATTAACATGTCATATCGTGTGTCACGGATTCAAAAGAAGTTAAATGTCCGATGGGGAAGCCGTCCATCAAAAAACCGGATGGATGCCCCCAGAGGTGGTCTCTATAAAAATATTTTGAGACAGATTCGACATTCTTCAGGTGAAAATGCACTCTTGATTTTTGGTCTTAGTGCTTTACTCCTTTCTTGGTAGTCCTTGATATATCTTCATAAGTGAAATTGAAGTGTTATCTGCAAAATCAGGCAATTCAACTGAATAAGTATATATTCGAAAAATTAAAACTAAAGCAAAAGAGCACGAAATTTAATAATACCAAAACCAAATACAGTAGAACCTCTTTAAGTCGAACCTCGATAAGTTAGAAACCTCCAAAACTCAAATAAAATGTTTTGTTCCCTTCTTTTCAAACTCCAAAACCTCCATTACTCGAAATCTCAAACAAATAATAATCCGATGGTGCCAGGTCTAGAGAATATGGTGGGTGTGGCATTGTATCCCATTCAAAATGTAAAAGCTTTTGGCGAGTGACCAAACTTGTGTGAGGTCTCGCGATGTCTTGGTGAAACACTACACCTTTCCTGTTGATTAGTTCTGACTTTTTCTGTTGAAGTGCATCATTCAGTTTGTCCAGCTGATGACAGTAGACTTCCGAATTAATCGTTGTGTTATCCGGTAAAAGCTCAAAAAAAACGATTCCTTTAAAATCCTACCAAACAGACAGCATCACAGTTTTTTGGTGAATATCGGCTTTGGAAATGGTTTGAGCCGGTTCATCTTTTTTGCTCCATGACCTCTTGCGTTTGACGTTGTTGTATACAACCCATTTTTCGTCCCCAGTGATGATGCGCTTCAAAAACGGATCATTTTCGTGACGTTTGAGAAGCGAATCGCAGACGTCAATGCGGCGACACAGATTTCTCTCTGTGAGAACATGGGGAACCCATACATCGAGCTTCGAGGATAATCCCAGGCCTTTCAAGTGGTCATAAACTGTTGAATTTGATAAATTTAACCTCAATCCGATCTCACGTGTTGTTATTCGCCGGTTCACATCAACTAATGCCTTTATCGCGTCTTTATCAGCTTCAACCGGCCTTCCCGAACGTGGTGCATCTTCGACATCAAAATTGCCGGATCGAAATTTAGCGAACCAGTTCTGGCACTGGCGTACTGTCAACACACCTTCTCCATACACATCAGTCAATTTCTTTCTGGCTTGAACAGCATTTTTACCCTTTCTGTAGTAAAACAGTAAGATATGTCGAAAATGCTGCTTATCGCTCTCCATATTTAAAAGGGCACCAACCAAAAACTACTGCGTAGAATTAATTGGAATTTTTCACACACAAGCCTTGCTATATGAGCTCTCAAAGCATATAAAAATTATACGGCTTAAATGTGAAGTTGGGTGCAAAAGAATACAATTAAATCCTCTGTCGGGAAAAAACGAAATGACTTTCCGAACAACCCTATATAAAATACTTATTTGAAGAAGGAATGCATTCAAATTAATTTTTCAAAATTTTTTCGACTTTATGGAGATAAAAAAATAATAATTTCTAGATGCATTTTGCTACCAGGTTATCACAAAAGTGGCTTTGCGTACAAAGCTGCGAATAATGAACAATATTATGCATTTAATAGGATTCTATAGCATCCTTACGTCTTCCTTCTCCAATTTATCTAAAGACGAAGTACCGTGCCACAAATCTGTACGTCTGTGGAAAATAATGAGATGCGTAGCAAATCGCAAAACGAATA
Organism: Agrilus planipennis; assembly: GCF_000699045.2. Classification (NCBI taxonomy): domain Eukaryota; kingdom Metazoa; phylum Arthropoda; class Insecta; order Coleoptera; family Buprestidae; genus Agrilus; species Agrilus planipennis. Next base: position 634,407 of record NW_020438939.1, read on the forward strand.
TTCCACTTCGAGGATCATAATAATATATCCGGCGATATAATATCAAGTTTCTCGTTGCGGTTAAGGAAGAAATGGTCATAAATAGCGTCGGAGTGAATAAATCCTGATTCGTGCACCTGATATTGTGTCGGGTAAACTGTAACCTATCGCGCTAGTTCGGACTTACATACGTCCGTTCGCGTCTTCTACAGTACGCTACGTGGGTTGTGTCTTGGCCTGACATTGTCCGATGGTAGTAGTGCTCTTATATTTATTGTAATACTGTTCGTGGTGCACACAACTAATTTGATGGTATGCGAGAGCTATCGTAATAAATACAAGAATTATGTTAGCACTAGCCGACGCTAGCGAATTGCTCTCGTCTAATCGTAAGCAACATGCCTCGAACTATGAATCAATTAACTACGATAGTCATTAACAAGCGCGGCCGATACAGTAATTTTTAAACTTATAATAGACAACCGCACACTGTCACCGCTACTTTTTAATCTATACATCGAAGACGCGATCAACATTACTAAAGACAGTACAACTCTAGGGATAGATATACAGGGGCAAAAGATTAGTATGCTTAGATTTGCAGATGATATAGCAGTATTAGCAACCATCAAGGAGGAGTTAGAGATAGCTTTAAATAATATAGAAGTGGTATTGACAAAACAGTATTGTATGAAAATAAATAAAAGTAAAATAAAACTACTTGTATGCATGGGAAGAAAAAGTAGGGAAAGAACGAATTTAAGAAAGGAGACGAAAGATTAGAACAAGTGGCTGATTTAAGGTATCTAGGAAGTCAGATAAATCAATAAAAAGAAGTCAGTTTTATGCTTGCGAAGGATTAATTTAGAAATTCGAAAAGATTGTTAAAGGTGTATATTTGGAGCGCTGCAATGTATGGGTGCGAAACATGGACGGTGGGCGCGGTGGAAATGAAAAGGTTAGAAGCCTTCAAATTGTGATGTTATCGGCGAATGATGAGGATACCGTGGATAGAAAAGGTTAGAAATGAAGAGGTATTAGAAAGAATAGGAGAACAAGGGACTCTATGAATGTTAATAAGAAATAGGCGAAATAACTTGGTAAGAGACCTTTTCAATCATGAAGGTCTAGCCAGAGACATATTAGAGCCAGAAACAGGAGTTAGCAGACGTAGAAGTAGACCTAGCTTAGTTTACTGTTCGCAAATAGTTAAGGATGTGGATTGTTCTAGTTTTAGGGAAATGCGAAGATTAGCTCAGGATAGAAAAGAGTGGAGGTGCGTGTCCAACCAGTCTTAGGACTGATGACATTATGATGATGATTACGAAGAAAGAGAAAGACATCGATAAATAGTAAAGAATATATAAATCAGTTTCACATCAAAATTTAAATTCTAATTAAATCAGAAAGCCATTCACATATCACTTTAAAAAATAACTTTATTTTTCAATGAAATGAAATATACAAGTATACAGTTTTTAGAAAATATATTAATATAATTTGCACCTAATTAAGATATGAAAAATATTGAAGTGAAATTTAAAATTTGTATCTATTATATTTCAAACGCTCCCCGTAAAAATTTGCCTGGACGTGCTCTGTTCCGAACTAACACCCGGTGGGGGGGTTAAAACATGTCCCGGTCAGGCACATGATCGGGATGTATTTGTCACATTGCCCTGGTTGAGTAAATGGTCGGAGCAGATTTAAGGAGTCGTATCCCATAGATCTGGTAGGGTTATTTGTCGGAAATAGTGGATCACTTGAATCCCATCGAATACCTATTAGAGATAAACGTGTAGGTTCCTATTCAGCATGCCATATCAGATAAGTAGTAGGGATAAATTTCGGTGCTCCGACAATATGCTCCTGGTTGAGATAATAACCGGGGTAAATTTCAGTGCCCCGATCATGTGGACCCCGATTAAGAGCCCAGCAGGGACAAATCATCGGGTTTATTTTAAATATTTATTGGTTTAGTACCCGATAGGATTGAAAACTAATCGCCAAATCTAGTACCCGATTAAATTGCTAATCTGTCATTTGACCACAAATCTAGTTTAACGCCTACCTAGGCTAACATTTAAATATCCTTCTAAAATCCGCTCGGGGCTCTTGACTAAATTTCCGATCGGGCAATTCGTCAAATGTCCATCCTGATATTCGATAATGAATTAAGTCAGGCATCTGATCAAGCGCCCAGATAGGACTCTGACGCAATGCCTAATAAGGTATTTGACTGAGTACTCGCCCTGACAAAAAAGTACATATTACATTCTGGTCGAGCAGCTAATCGGGGTTGCCAAACCAGGCCCGACTATCTGGCGATCTGGTGCCCGATTTCAATTCGTTTTAGAGGCAGTACCTACTTAAATTTGCATTATTGTGCATGCATCCGTATGCTGCTTTTTAATTAAAGAAGAATTGGATTATTGATCTGATCGTTCCACAATAAAATGGATATAAATCTATTTTATTCTGGTAGTAAAATAAGTTAGGCTTTTTCAAGGTTTCCCAACAATTCTAGTATTGTATCACGGCCAAACACCAGTTAATTTATAAAAGCAATACGCAACGCGAAATTGATTCGTTAGACGCATCTACCTTCTAATAACAATTAAATTAATCACCTGTCCTGCTTTCAAATTTTTGAAATCGTGACGAATTAAAAACTTCAAAGGCATTTATTGTAATATTGGCTATTGAAATTTGCTTCGAGCACCTTTCAGTCTACTGTAGAATAATTGAGACCGTCATGTTTCCATAATTTTCTCACATAGATGTTAAGTTGCCTTACTGAAGTTTCTAGGAAATGCAAATTAATATTTGTTAAAAAATTACTGTACATGTTTAGATATTTAGGTCAGTAACTTCTCTCTATAAGTTTACTTATCTTCTTGGCACTTATTAGTTTATCTAATTATAGTAACTGTTTAATTGTAAACGCCATAATTTATTGAGACCGTTTAAATATTGCCTGGGGGATTTCCAGTAGCTATCCCCATAATAATATATGAAATGGATCAATAGACTAATCGATTCATCCGATTAATCGAAATAGGCGTTTGTTTCCGTACAGTCGACGATCCGTTGTTACATTTGATAGAAGGTATCCCTAGTTACTATTTCTGTTATTAATTTTTCCTGTTTTTCACGAGCGGCCGAACTGCGTACGAAGTATTTTTACACTTACCTGTCATACCTTAACGAACGGCCTAAACAAATCTAAGAGAATGGTACAATTGTAACAGTATGGAAAATAAATTTCTAAAGATAATTTTACATGCGTTTATATATACTCTTATATATTTTATTATATACATTAAATATAGGTGTATTGAATAGAAACTACATCTTTAAACCTATAGCTGTTACATCTTATTCGTAAAGTAGGTTAGGTTATAATAAGTAAAAATGGTGACCTCGGCGCTCAATCATCCACCCCCGCCCCCAAGTTTAGATTCAGTCAAGCCACGGAAAAACGTCCTTCTTAATTATCCTTTTACCTGCTGTGTATAGTATGTCCCCTATTTTTCCAATCCGGCATTCCAAACATTAAAAATTACTTTTTGTGTTCACTATATTGGAATCCAAGTAATATTAAATTTTAATTAAATACAGAAATAATAAACACCTAATTTATGTCTCAAAATACATACTTACTAAAAAGCCCTAAAACAAATATTGTACTGTATTTCTTTCGGTAACGGTTAATATTTTATTTATTGCTGTAAATCATTAAAATTTCTTTTAGAGATGCCTACATACCCATAGCTAACATATAACAAATCGTTGTTTTAATTTCTCATTGAAAATTTTTTTTAAACAACCGCGTTGAGTGCCTGATTTAATCTGATTTATGAACGCCATTTGTTAATTCATTTTTCCAGCATGGAGAGAAGTCAATACATCTTTTGCAATAATAATTTTTCATAATGATTAATTGATTGGAGTTTAGAAGCATCTTTCGCGTCTTATAATTTAATCCGTTATATTTGTAATAAGATGAAAAACGTTCGTCATATCGCAATAAAACTTTGATTATTAATCCAAAACGATCGCCCAAAATTCCAAATTTTTTCGAGGTTATAATTTTAATTGCAAAAATACTGAGATACTAGGTTTTTAAATTATACAATAGTAAGTACCTAAGTACTTAGTGAATATTGTAGAGTGAAAAGGTACATAATAATAAAGTTTTAATGTTTTTTTTTTAAACTCTTGTAGATTCGAAGTGCTTTACAAAAATTATAACTATTCAATTTTCGAAATTTTTCAAATGCCTCTGTTCTTTTGGTAAAATGAATTATTATTTAAAATCGCAAAAGTTCCGTTACTATTTTGTATGCGTACGCCGCTGGTATTATTCGCCTTCTTTTGCTTTTTTTTTGACATGCAAAAAATCGACAAAGCTATGCGACCAACGGACTACCTGCCTGCTTGATTATTCATCGGATATAACGTCATCTTCACAGAAGACTATATCTTTGTTCATTATCTAAATGTTTAAAATATTTACGGGGCAATTAAAATCCTGCTGCTCTATTTGCAGTAGGCCTTTCTTTCTGGACGTGGACGTCAACTTGTTTGCTCGCGAGTAATTACTGCAAGGTGAGTTGTAGGAAGACAGTAAGTTAAAGAACGAGAGAGAGAGAGGATAAAATGGGACAGACATCATTTCCTTTTAACAAACGAAAAAGTGTTTGAGTTCATTATGTAAACCAATCAATATTTTAATCCATTAAAAAACAACAGCAATTCACAGATTTCTTTTTTTAAAAAATTAGTGTGAACTAAACAAAAGCAACATTATCTCATTATCGATTTGTTCACGTTAACGGTAGTTATACATGTTTAATATGTAATAAATATCTACAATAGATTAGAATATGGATCCTACAAATGGAATATAGAAATTGCACATGTCTTTGTAAGCATTTTTCCTTTTATGTCGTATAAGCGAAAAAGGATTGTAGAATATATTTTTTAAATTTCTTTCTGAAAACTGCCTAGACCAACGAAACTCAAAATATTTCGAACAAAGTGTAATATCCCTCAATGACCTTACACTGTATTTATTGAACATATAGTAAGTACTAGGTACAACCGAGCGGCATGGCCTAGAGGTCTAGACCATTGCTTAGCATTCGGGAGGACGCCAGTTCGATTCCGGGTCCGTCTGCCTTGGTCCAAGTTTTTCTGTGGTTTCCTTGGATCACTTAGGCAAATGATGAGACAGTAATTTTCCACAGATAATCTTTCATTCTCCTCTGTCTTCATTTCGTCCGTCTCATCTTTCTTACCCGAACCACCACCTACCCATTCCCACGATTCCTGAAAGCAGGCTGAGGAGGGCCTTCCGCCCTACCTTCCGGCATAGTCCGGAGGGACTGCCCGCCCACCAGCATTACTGGCTGGTGGGAATGAAACACCCAAAAGTTTTTTTTTTTTTTACTAGGTACTGTTCGTTTCAAGAAGTTGGAAATATACCCCTTCCCTTTATTAGGATGCGCCGTAGCATAATTCCAAATTCAATCATATTTGTCTGCAGTGTTCATTTCGCCATCGATCATCGAGCGAGAACTAGACAAAAGTGTACAGTACCATTTGCAAAATTGTTTAAACTGCCTCATTAAAATTTAAGGATATGCTTTATTTAAACGCATATTTAGTCAAAAATGATAACAAGTGAATTAACTTAACGTTCTATACACCTATAAAACTTTTGCTTTGTTTTCTATTGTTAATTTATATACATTTTTGTTTTAAGAAATTGGTAAACATTTTCGTCTAGTCGCTCGTTCAAGCTTGTTCCAACTATTTCTGTCTTGCTCACGCCTAGTGTGTATTCTCTCTATCTTCGCGCAGATTTCTCCAAGGTTACAATTCAAACAAATTGAAATGGGCTGTACTGTATTATTTATATGAAAATATAGGTAAAGGCATTTGTACGAATTTCCCTGAACAACGCCGTATTTTTCAAAAGATTATGCCTCTCCTTCATAATTGCGTGTAATAAAAAAGCTATATATTTTCAATTAAAATTAGTCAGAAATGTTCTTTATTAATTATCTAATTATGGACTGCTTTTAATATCATTGGGGAAGTACAAAGGCCACTAGTGTATACCTGGATTACTTTTTATTTTAAGCCGAGGTGTTCTTTAGTTTACTTTATTAAAAACCAGGTATCAGGTTCATTATAAAGCTATTTTTTTTTTATTGAGTAAATTGTTTTAAGTAAGTCTAATAGCTGATTTCCTTCCTACGCCCGTTTACATTCTTGCGACCTCAAGCATGTGATTGGCTTATTGCGTATTTTCCGACTTTATTATGTATGTACCACAGTTTAATTTCTCTTGAAATCAACGTAATATCCCGAAAGGAAAAAAATTAAGAAATTCCGTCATTATCGTCATTCAAGTGTGGAAAGTTAAATTGATTTTGACCATATTTACTAGGAAAATTAAAGAGTCGTAAAATTTAAATGGTTTACGTATGGTAATAAGTTCGTAGTTATTAATGATATAAATTAGTACCTGTATTTGGAGCAAACATAAATGGTTAGAATAAAAATTCTTTCGCAGAGTTAATCTAAGCTTTAGGACAACGGTCGGCAACTGGCGGACCGTGATCCAGGTCCGGACCGCGGAATTTTAAAAATTAGACCGTCAAAAAATTTTTGAAAATAAATTACTAATACTAATATTTTTCTGTAGATAAGAAAGTATGTTTGAGTTTTAAGCGTCACTCTTATCATTTGTTGGAGGAAATAATATGCTTTTTCAAATTTTCAAAAATTCTACCTAAAATTACTTGCCGACTCCTACTCTAGGGTGTGGTAACGGGACAGTAAGTTTGCTTGACACATTGACGATCGATACATATACTTAATGATAATAATCATTTGATTGGGGCAAAAAGCCGAAGGAGAGCGAAGCTCCATTTTTCCCCGATTCAGGACTTTCGGTTGACAGGCTTTTTCTCTTAAAGGACTTTACCGACATTGTTCAAATTCAGTCAGGAGCATGTTTGCAAAAAATAATTTTTAAAATTGGACATACCACGGAGGAGTAATCACCAGAAAAAAAAATTTTAGCTGATTTCTCAAGAACGGTCAATCACAAATTTTCGAATTTGGACCGCTATATTTGTGAAAGAATATTCTACAAAGCAGTTACAGGATAGCCTATAACGTAACCATTTATGTTTTTTACTCAAAACGGGACATCGGTTTATTTAAGTCAATTAGCAGGTTATTAATGAAAAACAAAAAACACATTTTTTAATGTTCTTTATTTAGAAAAGCTTATACAATATAATATTTAATATTTGCCAGAGGGACAAATTTGTTTTAATACGCACCTGGTGATGCTTTTAAATAAGGTCAACATCACCTTCATAACTAGAATCTCTAAATGGGGTTTTTCAGAAATCCAAAATTTGTTAAAAAAAAAACTCCTCTTTCTACTTTCTACTGAGGCATTTGTAGCAGGCAAACAAAAGACAAATATAATTAAAACACAAAAGTTTTCATGTTGAAGATTGTTGGTGTGTGAAAGTGTTCGACGCTTCCAGTTTTTGTGGAAATAATTAGATTATCCCTTTCGGTTATTTTTTGCGATGTGATGTAGTTAGAAATTAATGAAAATTCGTCAAATACTTCTGAATCTTTATCATAATCAATATATCCCTATTCAATCAAGTCATCGAGAGTTTTTTGAACGTCTTCCCATGCGGGTAATTTTTTTTTAATCTGCCCAATGAAATATCTCCGTTTCATCGATAAGAGAGTAAGTCCACTATTCCAGATATTCACGGTTTGTTTTATAAAATTCTGTAGTGTGGTACTTATCACAAATTTTTATTAATATCAATGCAATTATCTTTAATTATTAATTTCACCATCTCCAAATTATTGTAGTAAAAAAGCTGTATGAATGTAATTTGAAGTCATCCTAGAAATCTCTTCTAGCCTTGGAGCTATAGAGTATAATAATGATTATCGCTTTCTAATCTGAGAAAAATCTTCAACGTTTCGTTCATTAGGCATAAAAAGCATTAACAATCTCGATCGGCAAATTACAGAGCTACCAACGAAGCGCGCCTACTTACGTATATACTTAGATTTCTTCAGGTTTCATGGTGCGGATCGGCAAAAACCAAGAGTGAGAGATTCTATCGATACGATATGCTCCAAACGACGTTATGCGAACTTGTGTGCGTATTAAAAAGGCGTGTAATAATTATAGAGTGCGAGCAGGAGTTGCCCACGGTAGTAATTCTAATGGTTGGACACCCGATTTCGATCTCGTTCGATGGATAATTATTCAATGGAATGATGGTACAAAAAAGAAATTTACCAGCAGAAATAAAGTCGTTACCCGGACCGATAGTTTACATATAGAGTCGATTAAATGGTTTAATTAGTAGACTTTTAATCGGCAATATTCGAAATAGTAAGTACTAAATCTTTCCGATTGGTTATTGATAAACGGTAACATGTGAGAGATTCGTATACACCCGATTTTCTGAGATTATCAGAGGGTTTTCCAGCGGGATTCTCTTTATTTTGGCTTCACAAATAGTTTACCAAAAGTCCATAAAGTCAATTGGACGGCTTCAAGAATTACAGATAGTAAAAGGTTATAAAACAAAAAAATCCTGCACAAAATTTGCGTTTCCGGGATGTAGAACGAAAAGAGATCGGCTTCATCATTATTGAACTCAAATTCGGACAAGTTATGAATAGTTAAAACAAGACTCATACAATGAAGATTTTCCGGGCTAACTAGCCGTGGTTTAGTGGAATATGTACTTCTTCCAGACGTTTCGTTCGAAACGGCGCCGAACATTTTTAATGGAGATTGTGGTGGTTGCTTTGTAGTATTCTTCTCGGTCTCAGAGAAACGAAACGTCCGAAAGAAATAAAAATTCCACTAGACCACGGCTCGTTAGCCCGTAAAATCTTCATCGTATAGACTTTGGCCGTGAAAGCCTACAAGCATATAAACATGTTATTCTTCCTTTTTTTCTGCATTCACAGTTGATGCCACAGCATCTTATGCAACTCTAGGTATATTAACCAAACTCTAACTTAGCTGGAAAAAAGAATTAGAACTTATGCAATAATCATCTTACGAGATATTTGAGAAAAATATTCTTCGTAATGTTGACTACCTGTAACTTTTGTAGCTCTGCAGTTGATTTTATGGACTTTCAATAAATTTTATTTGTGAAGCTTCTAATAATCCCGTCGCAAAATTTTTGGTTGAATTTTTTTAGAGGTTCGCTTTTTAAGGTTCCGTACCTCAAAAGAAAAAAAGGAACCCTTGAAGGCTCACCTCGTCGTCCGTCTGTTTGTCAAGACCATTTTTATCAGAAACGCTTAGAAGTTTCAAGTTAAAATTAGTACCAAATACTCACGTCTACAGTCCCTTGGAGCTGTGAAAAAATAAAATTTCTATATCAGTGCACTTAAAAGATTGATTGCCGTATATGTTAATATTTGCATAGCCTATACAGGGTGTTTCTGAAATAAGTAGCAAGCATGTAGAGGGTGATAGAACACAATAATATAAGGAAATTAAGCAAATGTACGCAGATCCGAAAGTTGACTGTTTTCGAGAAAAACGTAATTGTAAGTACAGACGAATCTAATTCCGGCCCTGGAGAGAAATGCGACAAAGCAACGTCCTATTCAATCAGCAGTTAGGCTGATATTTTTTACGATTTCCCTCCCTAACCCCTTATCTCGAAATGGGCCCAGATTTCGTCTATATATCAACTAAAAAAAAATTCTCTAAATTACTTAAAAAGCTGATGTACCAGGCAACAGAAGGTTGCGACAACAAAGTTTCTTTGCGTTCCCTAACTAATACGGAACTTCCCGTTGACCTAGAGTCATGAAATTTGGCAATGTTTTATCACACAAGTAAAGAAAAAAGCGTAAATTTCTAGTTCCATCATAAAGAAGTACCTACTTTTTTTACTATTATATACGGAATCCTCGGTATGCGAGTGGCCGATTTTATTTTTGTAAAAAGTGACTGGGCCAATTTAATCACGTCTGAAATAAGTGTGGTTTAAAAATTTTTAAGTTACAGCAGGTTGTAAATTTTCTACGGCATTTGAAGGTATTCTCAATACGCGTATTTTTAATCGTTGTTNTTATTTAAGTCAATTAGCAGGTTATTAATGAAAAACAAAAAACACATTTTTTAATGTTCTTTATTTAGAAAAGCTTATACAATATAATATTTAATATTTGCCAGAGGGACAAATTTGTTTTAATACGCACCTGGTGATGCTTTTAAATAAGATCAACATCACCTTCATAACTAGAATCTCTAAATGGGGTTTTTCAGAAATCCAAAATTTGTTAAAAAAAAAACTCCTCTTTCTACTTTCTACTGAGGCATTTGTAGCAGGCAAACAAAAGACAAATATAATTAAAACACAAAAGTTTTCATGTTGAAGATTGTTGGTGTGTGAAAGTGTTCGACGCTTCCAGTTTTTGTGGAAATAATTAGATTATCCCTTTCGGTTATTTTTTGCGATGTGATGTAGTTAGAAATTAATGAAAATTCGTCAAATACTTCTGAATCTTTATCATAATCAATATATCCCTATTCAATCAAGTCATCGAGAGTTTTTTGAACGTCTTCCCATGCGGGTAATTTTTTTTTAATCTGCCCAATGAAATATCTCCGTTTCATCGATAAGAGAGTAAGTCCACTATTCCAGATATTCACGGTTTGTTTTATAAAATTCTGTAGTGTGGTACTTATCACAAATTTTTATTAATATCAATGCAATTATCTTTAATTATTAATTTCACCATCTCCAAATTATTGTAGTAAAAAAGCTGTATGAATGTAATTTGAAGTCATCCTAGAAATCTCTTCTAGCCTTGGAGCTATAGAGTATAATAATGATTATCGCTTTCTAATCTGAGAAAAATCTTCAACGTTTCGTTCATTAGGCATAAAAAGCATTAACAATCTCGATCGGCAAATTACAGAGCTACCAACGAAGCGCGCCTACTTACGTATATACTTAGATTTCTTCAGGTTTCATGGTGCGGATCGGCAAAAACCAAGAGTGAGAGATTCTATCGATACGATATGCTCCAAACGACGTTATGCGAACTTGTGTGCGTATTAAAAAGGCGTGTAATAATTATAGAGTGCGAGCAGGAGTTGCCCACGGTAGTAATTCTAATGGTTGGACACCCGATTTCGATCTCGTTCGATGGATAATTATTCAATGGAATGATGGTACAAAAAAGAAATTTACCAGCAGAAATAAAGTCGTTACCCGGACCGATAGTTTACATATAGAGTCGATTAAATGGTTTAATTAGTAGACTTTTAATCGGCAATATTCGAAATAGTAAGTACTAAATCTTTCCGATTGGTTATTGATAAACGGTAACATGTGAGAGATTCGTATACACCCGATTTTCTGAGATTATCAGAGGGTTTTCCAGCGGGATTCTCTTTATTTTGGCTTCACAAATAGTTTACCAAAAGTCCATAAAGTCAATTGGACGGCTTCAAGAATTACAGATAGTAAAAGGTTATAAAACAAAAAAATCCTGCACAAAATTTGCGTTTCCGGGATGTAGAACGAAAAGAGATCGGCTTCATCATTATTGAACTCAAATTCGGACAAGTTATGAATAGTTAAAACAAGACTCATACAATGAAGATTTTCCGGGCTAACTAGCCGTGGTTTAGTGGAATATGTACTTCTTCCAGACGTTTCGTTCGAAACGGCGCCGAACATTTTTAATGGAGATTGTGGTGGTTGCTTTGTAGTATTCTTCTCGGTCTCAGAGAAACGAAACGTCCGAAAGAAATAAAAATTCCACTAGACCACGGCTCGTTAGCCCGTAAAATCTTCATCGTATAGACTTTGGCCGTGAAAGCCTACAAGCATATAAACATGTTATTCTTCCTTTTTTTCTGCATTCACAGTTGATGCCACAGCATCTTATGCAACTCTAGGTATATTAACCAAACTCTAACTTAGCTGGAAAAAAGAATTAGAACTTATGCAATAATCATCTTACGAGATATTTGAGAAAAATATTCTTCGTAATGTTGACTACCTGTAACTTTTGTAGCTCTGCAGTTGATTTTATGGACTTTCAATAAATTTTATTTGTGAAGCTTCTAATAATCCCGTCGCAAAATTTTTGGTTGAATTTTTTTAGAGGTTCGCTTTTTAAGGTTCCGTACCTCAAAAGAAAAAAAGGAACCCTTGAAGGCTCACCTCGTCGTCCGTCTGTTTGTCAAGACCATTTTTATCAGAAACGCTTAGAAGTTTCAAGTTAAAATTAGTACCAAATACTCACGTCTACAGTCCCTTGGAGCTGTGAAAAAATAAAATTTCTATATCAGTGCACTTAAAAGATTGATTGCCGTATATGTTAATATTTGCATAGCCTATACAGGGTGTTTCTGAAATAAGTAGCAAGCATGTAGAGGGTGATAGAACACAATAATATAAGGAAATTAAGCAAATGTACGCAGATCCGAAAGTTGACTGTTTTCGAGAAAAACGTAATTGTAAGTACAGACGAATCTAATTCCGGCCCTGGAGAGAAATGCGACAAAGCAACGTCCTATTCAATCAGCAGTTAGGCTGATATTTTTTACGATTTCCCTCCCTAACCCCTTATCTCGAAATGGGCCCAGATTTCGTCTATATATCAACTAAAAAAAAATTCTCTAAATTACTTAAAAAGCTGATGTACCAGGCAACAGAAGGTTGCGACAACAAAGTTTCTTTGCGTTCCCTAACTAATACGGAACTTCCCGTTGACCTAGAGTCATGAAATTTGGCAATGTTTTATCACACAAGTAAAGAAAAAAGCGTAAATTTCTAGTTCCATCATAAAGAAGTACCTACTTTTTTTACTATTATATACGGAATCCTCGGTATGCGAGTGGCCGATTTTATTTTTGTAAAAAGTGACTGGGCCAATTTAATCACGTCTGAAATAAGTGTGGTTTAAAAATTTTTAAGTTACAGCAGGTTGTAAATTTTCTACGGCATTTGAAGGTATTCTCAATACGCGTATTTTTAATCGTTGTTCGTACTGTTTTTTGCTTTTTAATTACCTATACCTACGGAAAGCAAATTGTTCTGTGTACAAGCAATTAAATTGCTAATAAACCTATTGGAATCGCACTTAATTTAATTAGCATTAATTATTGCGGTTTCAACGGTAGAGGTATTATTAGATGCAAACATAATAGCGTTATTACACAATAGTAGTCGTGGGAAAATTTTCACTGTGCGATCTTTCAATGATTCCTCGAAGAAGTAACAATGTTTTTATAATAACGAAGCGATTGTTATACAAATTTCAAGCATCTTATTATAATTACTAAGTTCTGTTTAATTTCAATAGGATTGCATTTAAAGAGAAAAAAATTTATTTCAGACACAAACACAACAAAAACGATTTCTATGATCCCACGAATCTTTTATAGGTACAAAAGATTTTTCTGTAATGTAATTAATTTTTTTCCATTCAACAATAAACATCTACAGAATTCTATTTCGAATCACAGATAGTTTTTATTGCAGTTGGTATTACGATCTTTTTCCGGTAAGACTTGGAACTTTAACACTTTAAGTAAAAAAATCCTACAGAAGAGGTAACATACATAGGTATCTAATAATAAGCAGTGTGTCTTACGGATTTATTACGCTCCTTCTAAACCACTTTACTGAAGTAAGAACGAGTAAAAGCAAAGTTCATTTCCTTTCTAACGAACAAGAGCAACAGTTTGTAAATATCTAGCTGCATGGGAAACAATTATGAATATAGGTTTTTTGTTTTCTATATTCTTTTGTTTATTCTGTTCTACGTCTAAGACAATTACTTACCCACGTAAGAGTGTATTGTTATCCAAAAAACATCATAATTGTAAAATTAGTCTTGGTCTGTCTCTTATCTTTCAAAAATACGAGTCCGAGATGATTACGAAGTCTGCACTTAGTAATTAATAACGATAATAAAAGCAAGAACAACCTATGAGTTACCCGAAGCTAATCATAACTTCTAAAGGCCTTCAGCATGGATTTAAACTTCATTTACGAAGAAAACCGAGGAAACCAAAAAGTTTCTCTTCGATGGAGGTGATATGGAAACCAAAATAATATGAAACAAGAATCAATTTTTGAGATTGACTATTTGTTACTTTTATTATTATTTTCTATGCATATCGTGCGACATGACATTGAATGGGAAGGGGAAGGGTAGGATAAGTTTCCCCTCTGATTATGTTATATTGGACAAAGGTTCCCAGGTTCCTTTATTTTATGGAATATCAAGTCAAAAGTTGAATTGTATATTCTCAAAATTGGGAGACATCCACATCTCCCCCCATCGCGGGGCTCATCATACTACCCTTTCCTTATTAATTCTTTTCATGTTGCGACCCCTACATGTATGTATGTTTAGTATAACTACCCTTTGTTATATTATAAAATCTTGGTGAGCATGTCACCGTATGGTTTCTATGAATGAAACACAAATAGAAAAATGTCTTGAAAATTGCATTTCTATTTTAAAATGACATATAATGTTAAGAAGCTTATGTACACTAAATGTTGGTATCAAATTTTATTTAATTAAAGTCATAAATGCCTGAAAAAGAGCATGACCTTTCCCCACCTGAGTGAGGTACAACGAGGAAATCTGGTTCAAAAATGTAACATTTTGTTTCGCAATTATTTTTACTGTTATAAAGCATTAAAACAAAAAATTAAGTAATTTACCTACAAAATAATTAGCTGCAATTTCATTATATCCAGTGGGTAATTAGTACCTTCTAGTCATAAAGATAAACCGCAAAAGGTATAACTATTAACAGACATAAAAGAATTAATGATACTCTCGTAATAGTAATTAATAGTTAACCTGAGGATAATAATCAATTTTTTGAGATAAATTATCTAATACCTCAAATATCTTTACGTTAGCGTAGGTTAAACGTGCAACATAAAGTTATCTACAGGAAGTGTAGGAATATATCCCCTCGCTATAGTTATTTCGAATTATTGAGCTCAAGAGCGGCACATTTTGTCTTATCCGATGGAATTCAATCACGTCTTGTCGTCGTTAAGTCCGATGCATCTGCGCACTCGACCACAACGTCGACATTCTTGCGGAAAAATCGTTACGGATTATTACTGAGATCGGAACAACCAACTCAGTGGTCACCCGACAGGTCATGAAATTGATATCGAAAAACACGACTCGGCAGAAAGAGAGATCCGTTTTAGAATCGTAGAGCTAGTTCAAAATCTCATGAACCATTACATGTTCAATAGACTTTATTACGTTCATATAGTACATTGCGAAAACATTGACTTGGCTGTTATATACATACTCCATATAAACTGTAAACAATAATAACAGCCGATCTTTTAAGAGATAGACATTAATGAATGAGTGTACTGTTGACATTCCGCATCCCAAAATATTTTGGCCTAGGTTTACGGAGTGATATGCTCATTGATTTTTACATATCTGCTTATTAAAAATGTTAGCTGTCACTGTTAACAGTTTATTTGAAGCTCCATTCGTAATTGTAAAACAAGACACATATAATTAATAGTGAAGTCAATGTTTTCGAAATGCACAATATGAATATAGTAAGGATTGGCTCTCGATCATGTGAAGGCTCATGAGATTTTGAACTAGCTGTACCATCCAATCCACCAACGAACCAACCACACCTCACTTACAACATCAAACAACAAACCATTTGTTCTTGCAACGATCGACTTTTTTTGCAGCTGAGCCTGTAAAAAGTCAAAGAACATTACGGTACAATATCTATACTTGTTTGTGGTAAGCTTGGCGGATTCAACAAAGAAAATAGAACGTTTTATTCGATAACTCAATTAAAAATCCCCTAAGGCTTTTAGAGTTTTCACACCATGATTTCTTCGTCTCAATTCCTCCCAAAATCCATCAAAAAGTATCCTTTATCTGTGTTGATACTATTCGTTCTATGCTTATAAATATTACCCTACGTAAATTCAGAATAACAATTTCTCATGATTAAAATCTCTATAATTACAAAATGAAAGTAGGAAACCCTGGATAACAAACGAGTTTGTAGAATTAATAGAAGAAAGGCGAAAATAAAAAAACAGGACAGACGAAGAAAGACAAAAAAGGTATAAGGCTATAAAATCGGAAATAATTAGGAAGTGTAGGGCACCTAAAAAACAGTGGATTGATTTGAGGCGTAAAGAAGTAGAAGAAAAGTTTGAAATAGGTCAAACGTATGTAGTCATCATCATAAGGTCGTCAGTCCTAAAACTGGTTGGACACGTACCTCCATTTTTTCCTATCCTGAGATAATCTACGCATTTACCTAAAACTAGAACAACCCACATCCTTAACTATATAGTAAGAATATAAAACGAGACAAGGGTCATTTTGATAGAAAATAGGAAATAGTCAAATAGGTGGAAAGAATATTTAGGGAACCTATACACAAGCCATGAGTTAGGAGATATATTAAAGAAGGAAGATAGTGTGGAGATAGGTGAGATAGGTGAGCTAGGTTATCCCATAATGAGAGAAGAGTTCGATGTAGTATTAAAAACTTCAAAGGCACCAGATATAGATGGGATACAGGCGGAAATTTACTAGACCGGGAAAGTCCCAGAGGATTATAAAGGGAACGTGGTAGTAACTATACCTAAAAAGTGAGACCCGGATAGGTGCGAGAAATTTAGACATTTAACTTCTCCATGTGTCAAAATTCATAACTAGGATTTTAGAGGAGGATGGAAAAAAGGGCGAAAGAACTCTTTGGGGAAGATCAATTTGGGTTCAGAAGAAATAGAGGAAAACGGGATGATGATAATTACTTTTAAAGAAACCCTGATTGTTGATGTGCGAGATTCGACTCACCGTACCATTTTTCTATTTACAAGTATTTAAATCAAAGGTCATAACCCGATCGAACGGGATGACCTAGAGGTTTAGACCATTGCTTAGTATTCGGGAGGACTCCGGTTCGTTTCCAGGTCCGTCTACCTTGGTCCACGTTTTTCTGTGGTTTCCTTGGACCACTTAGGTGAATGCTGGGGCAGTAACATTCTACAGATAATCTTTCATTCTCTTCTATCTTCTTTCGTCTGTCTCATCTTTCTCACCCGAATCACCACTCCTCCATTCCCAGGATTCCTGAAAGGAGGCTGAAGACGGCTTTCCGCCCTACCTTCCGCCGTAGCCCGGAGGGACTGCCTGCCCACCAGTATTAATGGCTGGTGGGAATGAGACACCCAAAAGTTTCTTTTTAGGTCAGAACCCAATTGAATTTTCTTTATTCTGTTATCTAATTACAAAACTGACTGATTTTGTTGTGTTTCGTTTGTTAGAGAACGTATGCATAATATCGTGGGAAGTCTTCCGTATTTTCTTACTTCTATTTACATTTTTTTTTACGTTTTTACTTCATACAAGAGTAAATGTCAGTTTGTACGGTATTGTGTTTCATATGTCTACGTCCTTTGTAAATTGGACCTTTATTCACCACAATAGTGCTCCTTCTCAATGACCTCTACCCGCATGATGGTTTCTAAAGGTTATGTTCATTTGCCAGCGGTTATACACACGTAGGGACATCCACCCGTGATGATAACATTAAATAATGTACCTACCGGAGATGTCCAGATGTTCAACATTGTGTATTTTACCATTTATTTTAATACAGTTGATATAAAACAAATACCAGTGTATTTATGTGATCTACATGTATAAGTAAAGTTGACAAATTTCATGGAAATGCGCAGATTAGGTACTATTCGGGAATTGTTAGTTCCTAAAAGAAGTGTTTTTGAAGGTTTCGTGCCTCAAATAGGAAAAGGAAACCTTTTTAAGATCACTAATTTATAGTGGATAAAAATTCAGAATAAATTTTCACATTAATATTTAATATTAACCACTAGAAAAGTGTGTGGTATTTATTAAGATAGTTTAAAGGTTAAATGTTCAAAAAAGACGAAGTCGACAAAACAATACTATTTTGCTGTCAATGGTGCTAACACGGAGAAAACTAAATTTTTGTGACAACGCAAAAATTACAATTTTCGATTGTAAATGACTGAATTTGCCGTAGGAGTAGTAGAATTTATTAGGTAATTTGTAATAATCTCACATTTGACTTGTTTCGTTAAGAATTATTTCAAGTTTCTTAATTATTACAATTAAATTTGTAATATCAAGTAAAAAACCTAGTAAATTTATTTCTTCTTTCAAATTCTGGTCCAAATTGAAATTTTTATTATTTTCGCTTACGAAGCAACGGGATAGTGGGATAAATTATAAACATTGCTTTAATATTTAGGTAAACTAATAAAATAAAAATAACTACCTACTAACGATTTGAATTTCACTTTTGGTGATCGTTTATAATGATGAAATAAATCACGATATACAGAATAAAATCAATTGCAAAACAATAAAATTAATACCAGCGTTACCTACCTAAAATATATGCAGCAATTTCGTATATTAAAAGTTTAATTGAAAAAAAAGCTCGCTGAACTAAATGTATATACAACAAAAGCAAAAGGGTGCATTGTTATTCAAATGCGTACGATCTCTTGGGACGTGTAACGCTTGACAGACAACTGGATGTACAAAGATTGACAGCTTTGTTTTCTCGCAAATCATTCCAGCAAGTTTATGGCATGTTCAGCAGAATGGCGAGCATTCTGATTGTAATAGATCAATCATACAGTTAGCAGCAACAGAGCAGAGCAATCAAGAACGAGAAATATTTATTTATTTCGCTTATTTTAATGATTATATATTTTTAAAAGCTTCGGAACTCGCATAGGGCCAATTATTTATGTGTAAATTATTTAACAAACAATTTTCCAATAAAATACTCTTAATCGAGAAACTGTAACAAATTTTAAAATTTTTTAATTTCACTTGGTAACTATAAATTCATGAAAATTGGGTAATAGGCTAGAAGTTAGCATAATACATTCGCCATTCAGAAATTTTACCGAAAATTGTGGACATTTCTTTAATAGTTTCGTTTACACTTCAAAATAAAAATTCTGACTTTTCTACCATCAGGCGAAGTCCGCGTTCGGCGCCACACTGTGCTGAAGACGTCAAAGAAAAGTTTTTGAAGTGAAACTTCTTTACGCACGGTAGAGTAAGTTCGTGTCATGCGAATTGCCATGTAACGAAATCATGCAACGCATTTCCTCCGCTGTCTGTCCCTATGTATGCTTAGATCTTTAAAACTACGCAACAGATTTTAATGCGTTCTTTTTTTTTAATAGATAGAGTAATTCAAGAAGAAGGTTTATATGTATAATACATGCATAATATAGTAGAGAAACACTGATAATTTTAGAGGTTTGTAATGTGATATCGTAAATAAACACATTTTTTGCGCTTACATTGCAAACGCTGGCCGAACCCTACGAGATAGATTAAAATAATAGACTACAGTATTGTACACCTTAAAAAGGTCTACAAAAAAGTCCGTGATGGTATATGTCTGTCTCTTAGGGATAACCCACAATAACCATTTTTTATCCTTTACTTTTTACGAAAAATAATGGGTTATTTACGAAGCGATTTTAAGCAATATAGCATTAATCCTTAAGTACTTTTAAATACATTGTGCATTTAATATAGATCAATATGGCCCTTTGCAGCATGTAATTTAAATGAATATTTTCGAAGGTATTACAGACTTAAAATGCAGGGACAGCGGTTGCGGCGGTACCGGCCGGTTTGTATTGTCTAATGACAAAAAAGCTGGGATTGTTGTATATAAAGACATTCTATGGTATATTTACTATCAGCATTGCACCCGTGCGAAGCATAGTGTACAAATAATACCATTAAACCAATTCCTTAACCCCTATCCCGGTATGTTTGTGTGTTTGAAGAAGTTTGACTTCAGTAGCGTGTTATATAATTAATTACACGTTGTATTTTTTTGCAATTATCTCCTAAACCGCTAAAAACATTTATTATCAATAAAATTCAGAAAAAGAAATCCTATGAGAACGGCCCTATACATATTTTCTCTAGATTGAAGCCTCGCTAGGCTATAGTCGTATTATAGAGAAAATTGAGACTTTTAGATGCAGGTGCTATTTTTTAAATAATTTTCTTCCTTAATTGTTTTGCATGTGTCAAAAAAATGATTTATGTACTCATTTCCCCACCACGATGAGGTAGAGTACGTGGAGCATTTTTATAACTAGTTTTTCCTTTGGATGTCTAATCTACTGCAGTGTTTCTAGTTTCTAGTTTATCATTCTATTTTTATAGATTGAAGTTTAACTTCTTAGCTGTCATGTTCTGAACATCCTTTGACGGAGATGTTCCACTAGTTTCTTCGGTAACAGAGGGCATCTAATTGTAGAACGTATTTGTCGACAGTACTGTCGCTATCGTCTTCTTTGGTAATATTCGTAGAAGATTGTTAGCGGCAATACAAACAAATAAGTATTTCAGCATCTAAGAAGCACCAAAGATGCCGATCGACAAACATTTTCTAAAACCATATCCTGAAAATGTACAAAAAGGTACAGAGCCCAAATCTGCATTCAGCTGCTGGAAGCGATACTCAAATATTTGTTATTATTGCCGCGAACAATCTTCAACAAATATTGCCGACGAAGATGACACGACAGCAAAAATGCTGACGAAGAAATTGTTGCCTCCATTACCGACTTCTTGGCTTCAGCTTTACAAACAGAACATTAATTTTTTTAGCTTCCTACAATAGAGTAGATGCCATTCTTCATCTCAATCACGTGATTTTCTTACTCATTCAATTAAAAAAAAAATTAAAGATTATTTCGTTGTGAAGCTAATTAATCTTAATACGAATTGACTGTAAGACATTTTGTGTCTTTCTAAATAGCTTCTCCTTCATAGAAATAACTTAGTCCAGAATGAAACAATAAATTCACCGAACCGAACCGTCCATCCGTCCGGTTAAAACATTTCAATTCTTTATAATACACAAAACATTCGTTATCTAGTCGATCTTCTATCGGTAACGATAATGAATATTCCACGATGGAGAGAGCACTTTGCGCACCATACGCATAAGACAGTGAAACAAATCTGACTGGTAATCGGCCAAAAATCTCCATTATTCCTACATCATCTTCACATGTCAGGCCGTCCCATTCCGTCCTTCCAGCGTGTCTGTCTGTCCAGCGCCGCTCACTTCAAAACCCTGACGAGCTCCTATTACAAGAAACGTATAGCGTAATAATCGATTAACCACGTGCGTATTATTTTACCATCAGAAAAAGTGAACTCATTTGTACGCGTCTGCAATACAAGCTACGTCAACTAGATAATCGCTCATGTACTGTCATAATTCCAAATACTTCACGTAATAAAAAGTTTGATGAATACAGTGTGATCCATAAAAACTGGAACATATTCTCGACATTGTAATATTGTAGTTCAGGCTACAGTTGTCAGATGGAACGTGACCGTTTTCAAAACGTTTTACTTTTTTCTTAATCTCCATTTACAAATATGCGGTAAACATCTATTGGGAGTGAAATTTTTAAATTTGGGACACGGACTCAGTAATATGTTAACTTCCGGATAATCTGGAAAATCTCCAGTGTCGGGACACCCTTTTTAGTTTTTGAAAAAACAAATTGCATAATACATCTTTAGCACATCAGTCAAATTAAGAATAAGATAACGACTTATCGCATCACTATGAGTTAAGGATAAGTGGGATAGCATTCGTTTCAATATTTTTGCTAAATAGGTATTATTACTGTACTTGATTGATTAATTTAGTATTCATTTTGTCATGCTTCATTGTTTTTCGCAAAACACTTAATGATTGTTTGCTTAATACCAATATTCCGTAAAATACACTGGTTTAGAAACTAATGTGTTACGTCCGTCATGCATTTTAAATTTCCTGGAACTTATTCCGTTACTAATCGGTTCGATACAATAAAAACGCCCAACACAATTTTTTATTGTTCCCTGCGATTACTAACAGGTATTACACAACCACGTATAAATTTTCTGTCAAGTGTATTCGAAAACACCGGCGTTGATTATATTGCATTGACCTAATTCGATGCTTTCGACCTACTAATGTAGGTCCTCTTCTAGTTTTACTGAACACCAGCCCTTCTTTCCAGCTGTCACAATTTTTACTTAATCAATCAATTGTCACACTGGGCTACTTCCTTAAGAAACAAAATTACCAAAGATGTTTAAATATTAGTACATTGGTAAAGGCATATTCGCAGCCAGTAGGTGATCTGATGCTGTCTAATGATCATCATAGGTTGGAGTTACTGTCAAACGTTTCGCTAGCACAAGTAGCGAGCTTCTTCAGAGATCCTTCCATCTCTGTCCACATCCAGCATCTCCAACCGATGACGGTCTTTATGCCCAAATTAGGACAGCATCATCGCGAAAGTCTTTTTCCATTGTCATCAGTTGGAGAATTGGTTGGAGCCACCCCTTTTTATTCTGAACCAAACTTCACGTTTCCTGAAAGCCAGAGCATTCCACATCCTTATTTATGAGTAGTAATCTAATCTAGGCCTTTCTCTGTTCCTGTTTACTCCTGTTTCTGTTATTAATACGTCTCAAGCTAGCCCTTCGTGCCTCAGATGGCGTCTCACTTTCCTGTCTCTACTTGTCCTTATGAACATTCACAGTGTCCTCCATTTTACTTTCAGTCTCATATAATTTAAATATATAGTCATATTAGACTATTCAATTCAAATTCAGTAATTCATATAGAAAAACTCAAACCTTTGGAGAATTACTTTTACTTTGTTAATTTCTATTTAATGAATTATGACAAAAGTTAAACTGCACTTTTTGTTTATAATATGATTTGTCTGTTTTACACTGTAAAAGATTGTAAAAGTAATCGTTTTGTTCAAAAAACGGTGTTAGTAGTTCTATAAAAAGCAAGAATTGATTCAGCGAACAAATGTCAAAAATCTGAACATCAAAATTGGGTATGTTAATAACTACAACCATCAATATTCACAAACTGTTCCTACCTGCGTGCCTGTTAATTAATTCAGTTACATTTGAAGAATTTACCAATTACAAAAGATCTTTTCTCAATAAATTACTCTCTGCAGAATTCGTTTTACAATTACAGATGCTCTCATGTTCGAAAACAACTTAAATAAACAAATAAGGTGGTACTTTAAATGGTACAGTTCATAACCACGTAATAGGTACATACATTTAATAGGACCACATACAGGACAGGTGTTTACTTTCATCATTCTTCTACTTAACAAGTTTTCTCAAGCGGTCAAGTGCGTTAGTATGAAGAAAAAGGTTTACTCCAACTGCAGCCATACAGAGGGACATTCTACGGATTTTTGAAGCCTCAAATGAAGAGCTTAATCTTTCGTTTCCACATTGCTTCGTTTAAATATAATAATTCCTTCACAAACTATAATATCCCGAGATAAAAATGTTCAGTCTCTCAGAATCTCTGAAAGCGAGTCTCCGTTTCTCATCGAGTCTCTCTGGTGTCGCTGAGAGAGACTGTCGAGAGACTGTTAAAAAAACTGTTTAGCGTCTGCGAACGAGAGACTCGAGTCGCTCATAGAGAGATCCTCATTTCGTATCCAGTTTCTGAACGAGAGACTCGAGTCTCTCAATTTTTCAGTTTTATTCATTCAGTCTCTCTGTGAGAGACTCGAATCGCTGAATTAACAATTTTACCGTTCGAGTCCCTGAGAGTGATCCATAAAAAAACCTAGGCAATAACTAAGAGACTGTGAAAGACTGTGAGAGACGCTGAAAGACTTTGAGAGACTGGAGAGAGACTGGAAATTTTTGTCCAGTGATATTACATACGTATTTACCACAAACAATAATACAATGCTAAATTTAATGGAATTGAATGTGTTTAACAAGACACTTAAAAGTGTTTATCTACTTGCTGAACTGCTCACCATGCATAGAGGCCACATAATCAAGTTAGACCCATTTTAGAAGCAGAAACAGGAGTTAAGAGAAGTAGTGGTAGACCTAGATTAGACTACCGTTGTACTATTGATTTATAACAAATCTATGCAGTTGTACCATGTCCTGAAGTATTCGTTGGCATGGTAGAGCCTCAAACTCTGTTTACATTCAGCCGTTGGGTGTACTCTAGGGAAACGGCCTCTACAGCATCACTTCATAATTGCTTCGCAAACATCCAGCTTTCAGCTCGTCAGCATCGAAAGTAAACATGAATTCGGTCCTGCGCCTCAATACCAGCCGCAATTATTAGCTCAAGTGTGTTTGAATATCGTCTTACTTGAACGCAGCACACCGTAGGGGAATAACACATCAAGTACTCGAAATATACGCTAGAATGATCCCTCTGCCTTATTACGTGGATATTTTTATCAGAACCGGTAGATGCAACAATTCACAAGATCAAAAATATACAGTATGTAATATAATTAACATTAAAATTAAGAAAAAAATATTAATAAGGTCCAGACAGT
>NW_020438939.1:660018-680467 GCF_000699045.2 Agrilus planipennis
AGTCTCTGAACGAGAGACTCGAGTCGCTCATAGAGAGATCCTCATTTCGTATCCAGTTTCTGAACGAGAGACTCGAGTCGCTCATAGAGAGATCCTCATTTCGTATCCAGTTTCTGAACGAGAGACTCGAGTCTCTCAATTTTTCAGTTTTATTCATTCAGTCTCTCTGTGAGAGACTCGAATCGCTGAATTAACAATTTTACCGTTCGAGTCCCTGAGAGTGATCCATAAAAAAACCTAGGCAATAACTAAGAGACTGTGAAAGACTGTGAGAGACGCTGAAAGACTTTGAGAGACTGGAGAGAGACTGGAAATTTTTGTCCAGTGATATTACATACGTATTTACCACAAACAATAATACAATGCTAAATTTAATGGAATTGAATGTGTTTAACAAGACACTTAAAAGTGTTTATCTACTTGCTGAACTGCTCACCATGCATAGAGGCCACATAATCAAGTTAGACCCATTTTAGAAGCAGAAACAGGAGTTAAGAGAAGTAGTGGTAGACCTAGATTAGACTACCGTTGTACTATTGATTTATAACAAATCTATGCAGTTGTACCATGTCCTGAAGTATTCGTTGGCATGGTAGAGCCTCAAACTCTGTTTACATTCAGCCGTTGGGTGTACTCTAGGGAAACGGCCTCTACAGCATCACTTCATAATTGCTTCGCAAACATCCAGCTTTCAGCTCGTCAGCATCGAAAGTAAACATGAATTCGGTCCTGCGCCTCAATACCAGCCGCAATTATTAGCTCAAGTGTGTTTGAATATCGTCTTACTTGAACGCAGCACACCGTAGGGGAATAACACATCAAGTACTCGAAATATACGCTAGAATGATCCCTCTGCCTTATTACGTGGATATTTTTATCAGAACCGGTAGATGCAACAATTCACAAGATCAAAAATATACAGTATGTAATATAATTAACATTAAAATTAAGAAAAAAATATTAATAAGGTCCAGACAGTACATCGTCATTTAGTGATATTTGGTAGTAGCTACAGGGTGTTCGCTGGCAAAATTAAGATTCCAAATATAAAATAAAAGGAAATTGTAGATCTTAAGAAATATTTTATCAACTTAAATTTTGAGAAACTTTTTTCTTAAGAAACCACCGAAACATAAATAGTTAAAAGAATCTTAAACACAGCGCTAGACTCGGAACAGACTCAGAATGGTCCCATTTTACAATGAATTTCAGTAGCTCCAACGTAGTCTATTGGACTGTTTTTTGAAGAGAAATGCTGGCGGCTTCCAAATGATGCTTCAGTCGTATAAATCTCCAAAATAATGTCCTTTGCAGAAAACTAATCATAGTTTTCTAACAGATTTAGAACGTTTTTATTCTGTTGATGTAAGCAGACTTTCAGGCTGAACATCAAATGTTACGAGAATGTCACCCATTGCCCTGCAACGAGAAGACATTATAACATAGCTCTCTGTAGCTCTTTTGTAAATATAGTCCAGCGTTTTGAGCTATTTCTCCTAGCATACGTTTTCGGAATTTCCTTCTTCCTCTTCGTTTGATCGAAATATCCAAGTCCTCACATTTTTCAGTTGTGTAAGAAATAGCTCTTTCCATTATTTCGATACGTTGGGAAGATACGCCAGTACTTACTAAGAATCTATATCAAATTTTGTGTGAAAAACAAAATTAAGTGCGCGAACGCATTCCGAATGTTGACTGGCATATGTTGAAGCTGACTTGGACCGAAGCAACGTTTATCGGTGGTACAACATGTTCTCAGAGGACCGAGATGTTGTGAACGACGAAGAGCGTGCCGGACGACCGAGCATGTCAAAAAAACGACGAAAACATTGAAGAAGTGAAGAAAATAGTATTGGCCAATCATTGAATCACCGTCACAGAATCTCCTGAGGACCTTAACATTCGATTTTTACCAATGATTTGGGAATGAGACGAGTCGCCGCGAAATTCATACCAAAATTGCTCAATTTAGACCAAAAACAGTCGCATTAATATTAATAAGGAGCTGTTGGACTCTGTCCGTTATGACCCAAATTTGCTCCAGAGTGGTGACTGGTGACGAATCACATGGGTTTATGGTTGTGACGTAGAAACCAAAGCTCAATCATGTCAATGGAAGCTGCCGCACGAGTCAAGGCCGAAAAAAGCGCGTCAAGTTAGGTCGAATGTGAAGGTTTTGCTTACAGTATTCTTCGATGGCAGGGGCGTGGTGCATCATAAGTTCTTACCACAGGATAGAACGGTTAATAAAGAATATTACTTGCAAATTATGCGCAATTTGCGCAAAGCAATCTGCCAGAAACACCCGGATTTACGGAAGAACAAAAATTGGCTTTTGCACCATAATAACGCCCTGCTCACACATCATTGCTTGTGCGCGAATTTTTGGGCAAAAACAACATACTAATAATTCCGCAGCCACCATATTCCCCAGATCTGTCCCCCTGTGACCTTTTCTTGTTCCCGAAACTGAAGAGGCCCATGAAAAGACGACGCTACGATTGAGGAGATAAAGACGGCATTGAAGGAGGAGCTGAACAAGATCACAAAAAATGATTAATAAATAAATAACTTTTGAAAAAATACAAAATTCGTGCTACTTTTTGAACCGACCTCGTATAAACTAAACATTGTTGTAAAATATTTCATGTAAATCTGGGTGTTGTCTTCTGTGACGGCCACTTCCTTGTCAAAATTAGTTTTGTCNAAAAAATGATTAATAAATAAATAACTTTTGAAAAAATACAAAATTCGTGCTACTTTTTGAACCGACCTCGTATAAACTAAACATTGTTGTAAAATATTTCATGTAAATCTGGGTGTTGTCTTCTGTGAC
Organism: Agrilus planipennis; assembly: GCF_000699045.2. NCBI lineage: Eukaryota > Metazoa > Arthropoda > Insecta > Coleoptera > Buprestidae > Agrilus > Agrilus planipennis. The sequence continues at coordinate 662,855 of NW_020438939.1, forward strand.
GGCCACTTCCTTGTCAAAATTAGTTTTGTCTGAAAAATAACGAAATCCTAAATGAACTTATTCTTAAATCGTTCTGATCATTCAGCGTTGAATCGCCCTTATTTGTACAAATGGCAATACAATTAGCTTAGCTGTTAATATTTTCTATTGTACATCGAATGAATAATGAAAATGCATTTGATTCATACGGAATATGCAATCAGAAAATAAGCACATAGCAGTTCTATAACTAACGGCTCGGATACGCATGATCCTGCACAGATGTTATCCTGTTGTAGCAGAGCACGATAATGGACGAATCGATGGTATCTAACGTGTCCGTCATTCTCGCTCAGATACTCTGCCTCTGATGGAATATCTCGTCTTGCCAGACCACTTCGTAAATGACAATTTCCATCGTGTTGCTTGCGCCTCCCGATTGCACAAACATTATGTACACATGTACACATGTACTAAGTATACATACGTACCTACATTCATAATATGATGTAGTCCCGTTTTACTTTTTTCGTTTGCGAAAACTGTCGTCAGCCTCAACAACATTAATTTGTAGATGGAAACTTAAAATCCTCTAAAAAATAATGGATAGACGAAGAAATTTCGTTTAGTTATGAGGAAGTATTAGATTGGATGGTTTTACAACATTACCCGAGATAAAAATGTTCAGTCTCTCAGTCTCTGAAAGCGAGACTCGAGTCTCCGTCTCTCGTCGAGTCTCCGTCTCTCGTCGAGTCTCTCTGGCGTCGCTGAGAGAGACTGTCGAGAGACTGTCAAAAAAAACTGTTTAGCGTCTCTGAACGAGAGACTCGAGTCGCTCATAGAGAGATCCTTATTTCGTATCAAGTTTCTGAACGAGAGACCCGAGTCTCTCAATTTTTTAGTTTTATTCATTTAGTCTCTCTGTGAGAGACTCGAATCTCTGAATTAACAATTTTATCGTTCGAGTCTCTCACACAGAGACTGTGAGAGATCCATAAAAACACCTAGGCAATAACTGAGAGACTGTGAAAGACTGTGAGAGACGCACTCAGAGACGCTGAAAGACTGAAAATTTTTGTCTAGGGATACACACTGAGAAAACTAAATTTTTATGACAACTGAAAATTACAATTTTCAATTGTAAATGACTGAATTTGCCGTAAAAATAGTAGACTTTATTAGGTAACTTATAATAATCTCAATTTTGACATGTTCTTTAAAAATTATTTCAAATTTCTTAGTGATTACAAATTCGGGTCCAAATTGTAATTTTTATTATTTTCGCTTACTAAGCAACGGGCTAGTGTGATGAATTGTAAATATCGTTTTAATATTTAGGTAAATTTTCCTTTTCATTTTCTCCGTGCAGTTGTAATGATACATCATCACATAGTCTTCAGGGTTAGACACGCTCCTCCACTTTTTCCTGTTTTAAGTCAATATTCACAATTTTATTTTTAGTAAAATAGTAAACAAATACGCTGATTCTAAATTTCGTTATCCATAGTTTAAGATCTTGAGGTAACATTTTTTAATTTAACAATTAATGAAAATCATAAGGTCGTNTTTGATTTTGTTTATTAAAAAATCGTGTTCAAAGTCAAAAAAATGTTTTCTTTTACATTAAATACCTCGGGAACAAAACCACATAAAATCTTCAGGAATTTTTGTCAATGTGAGTACTCCAAACTTTAGAAAGATCGGTTATTAACTTTACGAACAATAAGTGATCAAATCTTTTTTCAACTTGGAATTAATTTGTAAGGACATTTATCCCACTATTTTAAAATCTGCAACTTTTCTGTAGAAAGCATTCATATACCTCTTACCCTTTTAAGGCAGTGTTATTTTTCAAGAGATTTTGTTGAATTAAAGCAAAATAAAATTAAACTAAAATACGTCCATATATGCCTGCAGCGGCGAATCGATAACTCTGCATTAAAACATTTGGCGAATAAGATACGTAAAAAGGTTCCGGACCTAATCAAGAACTTATTTTTTGACTGTATAAACATAAATAGAGTTTAACATCCCACGGATGGTTAACAAAAGACAGATGTTTTAATTTTAAAAATGTGGCAAAACGTAAAATAAGTCTTACCTTAATTCCCCTTTAGACAAGCTCTTTATATGCATACCATTTTGGTATGTTGATATCTGTTTTGTATTTCGTAAAATACCTACGCATATATAAAAGTATGTGCGTATATGTATTTTAAAATAGCAGACAGTGACTTCGGTTATATGTATTTCTGTGTAACGTATAATGTAAAACAGATAAATATTGTATTAGATTAACAAAGTTGGTGTATCATTCTGTGGTTTATTTTAAAAATCCGCTCCACGTTCTGAATAAATATACGGCGAAATTTGCATAACAGTAAGTCATAGGTTGTTGTTTTTTTCTGTCCAGTCATATGCGGAACTAATAAGAATTTTACCGATAAGATCGTTATTTTAAAGTACATATGATCGACTTATAATATGCCTCTTCTTCCATGATGTGAGGCTTTTACACGCGCAAACAGCGTTCGCTGCACTACATCTTTTTACGAAGCTTTGAATCCACTTGTCAGATTAGCGTCCAAGGACTTGTTAAGCCTTTTTATAAGGCAAATCTGGTTATCGTGTAAGGTAACCATGCTACGGGCAGCGCCAAAGAAGCGCTCTTAATGGGCAATTAATACGGTATTAAAACATATCAGAACGTTCCGGTAAAATAAAAAGAAAACGTGTAGGTTATGATAAATGAATGAAAATAATTAAAATACTAAAGTAGTAATAAACTTTTTTTACTGCCTTCGTTTTTTTATAAAAAAAAGAGATGTGTACAGGTTGTCCCATTTTCGACACTTTTGGAGGCTATTTTTCCTATTTTTAAAGATAGAGGAATGCGGATTTCGCAGCAGTGTGTAATTTTTTGTGAAATTAAAGATGGAGCCAGCATAATTTTCAAATCCTATTTGGGTTTTAAGATACAGGGTGGAATTGAAAATGTCGCCTTTGAGGTACTCCTTCCAGTACCTATCTCAGTGATCTGTAAACTTATCTGTAAGGAAACTATCTTGTTTGTAGATCATTCTGTTACAATTTGTGATAGTAATGCTGGTTACAATATTATTAGTGACGTACTACAAATTTCTTTTTTCCTATTTGTGATACATTTTTTTGTCACATTTTTCACAATTGTAGAACATACCGCTACAAGTTTTTCTGTATGTAAAAAAACAGATGCTAGAAATATGGATCATAAGTGATCCTGTGCAATTCCACCCTCTTCGAGAATCTTTAATAATAAGGTAGATACCTCATAAAAGTGGCGAAAATGAGATACCCTTTTCACTTGCGTCTATTTACATATTTATTTAGTCCATCATATATAACTATAAATTATGGATAGACACATAGACCTAGAACCATTGCAAAAATAAATATCATAGAGTGAGAACTTTCTCTTGTTGTGATTTTAGATTGTCTTTGAACGCATTGGGTATGTCTTTTGTTTGAGGTTTAGCTTTTACCTTTTAGAAAGACAAAGTGGATTATATCGATATCCAGTGTGTGTAGCCTACTTTTAAATGATTGTAACACGCAGATAAGTTACAAGTGAAGGGACTGAATATTAAACAAATATTATGCATACTCACTAATAAGTTTTCCACATCCAAAAGAATGCGTCCACAAACATATGTAATGTTATTATTCTATTTAAATTTTATCAAGAAACTTGGTAGACTTAAATACAGTTCGAATTTTCGCGTAAATTTAACCTCTTTTAATATGCGTTTAAACTTAAATAAACCGAGTCGACGTTCACATAATAAACTAATATAACATATAATAACAAGTCAGTATAAAACATTTGAAGAAGTCCCAATGTGCAGAACTAATAATAAGTATGGTGACGAATTATATATTTATTTAGCGCGTCCACCATGTTATATAGGAACGAATTATATTAGATTAAAATCGATTTTAAATAATTTAGAATTATCACAAAGCAAGTGAAGACGGCAAGCCGCCTCACCACCCTTCTTCGTGATCTTCAATTCGACCCCTGATTATTATCGATTCCGCTATTTCTAATACTAACTCAGTAGTAGGTGTTAACTTGCAATTCTAAGTAGATAATTTAGATGTACCAACTTTGTAGCAGTGACCTAAATAACATTTTAAAGATAATATGTAACAATACTATCAAGTGCACTTAAAACTCCCTTCAGTTGTTGTTCACGTTGATTATTGCTTGTTGTTTTCACTGTTATTGTTCGCGTAGTCTAAACACATCTTTACGAATAACCATATTCTGAAAGCATTTTTCTTCACAATCTAATAAGTCAGGTTATCCTGAATTGTAGAAGTGGTAGAAGGTATATTGTTTAAACCACAATTGTTTAAACGAAAGGGATAATTTTTTCATCATTTTACTCTCACATTAAAATACATATTAATGGTTGTAACTAATAAAGATATAATAATGGATGTATGAACTTTTTGACGTAAAAGAAGTCACTTTTATGCTCGCGAACGGTTAATTTAGAAATTCTAAAAAGGTTATTGAAGGTGTATGTTTGGAGCACGAAAAAAATGTTCAGTCTCTCAGAGTCTCTGAAAGCGAGACTCGAGTCTCCGTCTCTCATCGAGTCTCTCTGGTGTCGCTGTCAAGAGACTGTCAAAAAAACTATTTGGCGTCTCTGAACGAGAGACACGAGTCGCTCATAGAGAGATTCTCATTTCGTATCGAGTCTCTCGTTCAGAATCTCTCAAAAAGTGGTGTCCCGATAGACATGGTTAAAATGTTCTAAATTCAACATATTTCAGAGATCCCAATGTTTCTACAAAAGACTCGAGTATTTCAATTTTTCAGTTTTATTCATTCAGTCTCTCTGTGAGAGACTCGAATCTCTGAATTAACAATTTTATCGTTCCAGTCTCTCATACAGAGACTGTGAGAGATCCATAAAAACACCTAGGCAATAACTGAGAGACTGTGAAAGACTGTGAGAGACGCTCTCAGAGACGCTGAAAGACTCTGAGGGATTAGAAAGAGACTGAAAATTTTTGTCTAGGAGTGGGTTGTTCTAGTTTTAGGGAAATGCGAAGATTAGCTCAGGATAGGAAAGAGTGGAGGTGCGTGTCCAATAAGTCTTAGGACTGACTACTTTATGATGATGATGAAGAGAACTAAGAAATAATCTATAAATGAATAAAATTTTCATTTTTTGGACATAATTTCATTGCCATATCTCACATTTGGCGTATCAACTGTGTCACTATGTCGTGTACATTTTTTTGTATTCACCATCAGTTATTCGGTTCTGTGTGCAGATTAGGTGCAATTATTTGGGATTGGGTAACACCGGTGTTGGAATTTATGCCTTCTGTTCGAAAGCAACTTTTTCTTGAAACGGTTTACGAGCCATTTAAACTTAACGGTTGTTATTCATACTGACATGAGATGAAAAGTAAATGCGGTTTTGGTTTAAGTAATAGGTATCTGCAGAGTCGTATATATCAAAACGACTAGAATTTACAGTGGTATAAAGCATCGACCCTTAAGTGTTTCTCCGGCCTAAAGTAATTCTAAAAACAATTTTCAAGCGCTAGCGAACATATGTTTCTATTATGTGATGTTTATAGGTGCCAACGCAGTTCGCAGTCGTTCGTGATACTTAAAAACAAAAGATTTAATAACTCTTTTTATTATTTCCTGAGGAAACTACAGAGTATAATACAATTTAAATACACGTTAAGGTTTAAATTAACGGGAAGATTTTTTACCACCTCTTTCTCACAGACAAATATACTATCAAAATTAAGTGCAACAAATTTAATCAGTTATGTATCAAGTGGTAAAAAGTAAGAAGGGGTCAGTCTGACAAACAGAACTATAAAACGATTGTGATCACATCTCATTTCAGTTAAAATCTACGCAATAAAGTGTTTGTCACCCAAAAGAGTGAACTTTAAATTTTTCTGGAATAATTTTTAAATATTCAATTCTTTTTTTCATTTGCAAATGATTAATTTCACTAAATAAAAATTCTTGGGATGATTTTCGGTCTGTGAAAATATACGAGATTCTTCCTTTTTGTTTTTTAACTTTTATAATTTTAAACAGGCCAGTTTTGTTGTCCAAAAGAATAATAGAATTAACTGTAGTAAAACATATAAACAATTTTAAAGCTATTGTACATAAGCTTACATATTTATTAAATTGCCGCGGCGCAACGGGCACAACAGCACCCAAAACCACAGTAGCTACATGTTACGTCATTTCCGATTCCGAAAAGAAAGAAAATTCTGAAAAACATAAGACATATGACAGCTTAGTTTAATTTATTTAATTTCAAATTAATATTACTTTTAATTAATACCACAAATACAGGCATCTATAACATATATAAGCCTTATGTACTATCATGTTTTTCTAATATTATATTAGAAATAACTATTCTGTTATTATTTTAAAATCACGCGTGCGGCATCAACAGTCTGTAGATCATAGGAAGCAATCTGATCAATTCTTACCAAAGTTAGCAACATAACGAAATATATAAAAATGCTACTTTAATTACAGAACTGAGAATCTAAATGATAAGTAATCGTAATAACTACTGATATTTTAAAATAATTAACAAAAGATCTTTTAGGAACAATTGTAATAAAATTCATGTATCTTAAATGTAAATGTTATATGACAGTTGTCAATGTAACGTAATTTAAGTCGTGAGTAACTTGGTATGCTTATGTCTTACGTTCCACCTTATTTGTCTGCTGTAATATGTAACAATACGTGCCGTATGTCGATAAATAATTGTTCACACACTAAGATTTCTGGTTCTGGTTGAGAGACTTTAACGTTAGGTCACAACAGAAACCCTGTCTTCTTCATCTACTGAGTACATATGAGTTTACTGTTGTTGTACTACGATTGCTCTAGAGTTGTAGACAATAACCTAAACTTTTCATTTTTGTTATTTTCCCTCAAAACACACTGTCACAAATTACGTAGGCACTTTAAATGCTAAAACATATTATGTTCTACGAAATGATTTCTTAGAGTTAATTTACATTTTAAAACGTCGCTCTGTTTGATGCTTATATGTATGCTTTACTTACGACTTCCCATAAAATTTTAAGTATATTCGTTAGAATTATTACCTTGTTTACGTAATTATGCATTAACTGTAATGTATTAATAAAAAGAAAGCGCACGGTTAGAATGCAAATATATAAACAAATAGGAATACGCTTTTGGCACATTTACATAAACGCTTTACGTATCACTTTCATTTTGGAACGATTACACAAGTCATTGGTATAATTTTTGAATATAAAACAAATGAATTACTCAAATATTCATTTTTCCATATTTAAAAACAAAACGAATAATAAGGGAAAAATATCTAAGAAGTATTAATAAGTGGAGATATGTGGGAGCATTGACAGGGAGACTGTATCCCGAGATAAAAATGTTCAGTCTCTCAGAGTCTCTGAAAGCGAGACTCGAGTCTCCATCTCTCATCGAGTCTCTCTGGTGTCGCTGAGAGTGACTTTCGAGAAACTGTCAAAAAAAACTGTTTAGCGTCTCTGAACAAGAGACTCGAGTCGCTCATAGAGAGATCCTCATTTCGTATCCAGTCTCTGAACGAGAGACTCGAGTCGCTCATAGAGAGATCCTCATTTCGTATCCAGTCTCTGAACGAGAGACTCGAATCTCTCCATAAGTGGTGTCTCGATAGACATGGTTAAAATTTTCTTTGTTGAACATATTTCAGAGATCCCAGTAGTTCTACGAGAGACTCGAGTCTCTCAATTTTTCAGTTTTATTCATTCATTCTCTCTGTGAGAGACTGGAATCTCTGAATTAACAATTTTATCGTTCGACTCTCATACAAAGACTGCGAGAGATCCATAAAAACACATAGGCAATAACTGAGAGACTGTGAAAGACTGTGACAGACGCTCTCAGAGACCTTGAAAGACTGAGAGACAGGAGAGAGACTGAAAATTTTTGTCTAGGGATATCAGATTTTTTGAATGGAAAGGATTCGTCGTAAAGAATATGCACCCTAAAATAATTTTCATACCGTTTCATGAATGTGTTTAGATAATAATTAGCATTTGTATTCGACTTAATGACGTTTTTTGGTAAACCAAGCGTTTTTATTGTCGTAAATCATACCCGCTTCGGTTGGCTTTATGACTCAAAATTAATCGAAAACGTTATAGTGATAAATATTAATCGCTTGCAGTATGTTCGTTCATTATGACAAATAAAGGACCGTAACTCAAATAAGAAGAAAGAACGACGTAATTTATGAAAATATTTTGTTGTAAATGGCTGCTTTCCATCCATCGAACGTATAATTAAGTATGCTAATGAAATTTGTATGTAGTGATAAGCGCCTGTAAAAACTGACGGTTGTCGAATACATCCAAGTCGAAACGGCTATCTGAAACGGGGGCATGCCACAACTGCAACCACAAATCGAAAGTAATGTATGGTATTTAAAATAGCAATTTTTTTAAAAGCAATCCAAACATTGGTTCCAACTAACCTAGAAATTTATAGATTAATTAAGGATAATTTTGAACACTAACTACATTAAAGGATCATTTAAAAACTAATTGAAATTCCTAAGTATTGAAAAAGAGCTACTTTTTGTATAAACATGCAGAATTTGGATTCTACCTAAAAGCGTTTTCTTAAAACAATAATGAAGTAGATTTTTTCTCAATTTCAAATTCGTAGTTTCTCACTTTCCACCGATTCGGCGTCCTCTTCTATTGATGTGATACGTCTTGAAACCATTATATGTTAATTGTAGAATAAAATGAGATAATTCTAACTTAAGAAAAGGTTTACCGGTTGCTAGTTTTGTTTTAAACTCAATAAATAGAATTGAAGATAGGTATTTTATTTTTCTAGACTTCCTTTCATTTAACGTATAATTTAATGTTGTTGCAGGAGGTGAAAAAGCAGTATAAAACATAAAAATTAAGTAAATGTTTATATGTCCGAAAGTTCAACGTTTTCAAGAAAAACGTAATTGAAAGTACAAGTAAATTAATTTCCCGCTCTGGTAAAGAAATGCGTCCCAAACGGTGAATATGTAGTGCAAAATTTTTGGAGACTATTTAATTTTTTTGGTGTTTGAGTCACTCCATACCCTTCAATGAGTACGAGAGAGTAAGCAGTAATGAATAATTTTGTTTTGTCTTTTTCTTCTCCCTTCCACTCCCGTATCAAGCCCCTTCATCCCGTAGACGAGCGAAGCCACTCACGCAACTTAAATAATACCTACAAAAATTTTCGTTACTACGTTCGCAAAACTAATAGGTTTGGCTATGGAAGAGGGGACTCACCTACGAAATGGAAGGGATAAGAAAAGGAAAGAACCAACTCACTCGCACTCGCAGGATCAATGAGGAGCTACTTGGTTAACCTTGAGGAGCATTCGGGAGGCAAAAGAGCCGTGTTTTCCCGGGTCTGATTGTAACTGCATACTTTTTATCGCACTACGCTATTCGATAGACACCTATGTTAAGCACAGGACCGGATTGTAAATTATTGTGATTTTCTTAAAAAACATTCATGCTTAACCACCCTGCGGAACTCACCGTGAGATTGGTAGGACATTGTTCGATTGCCGAAAAAAGTCGTGCTGTAGCTGCAGTAGGATTATGCCGCAAAAGAGAACCAACATGTTGAGAAAAAATCCTATTCAATAATATTTTCTCCATCCACTATTGCATCCTGGGCTGTTTTAAGTGCAAGCCTCTCGAACGGAAGCATTATAAATTATAAGTACACACGTTCTTCTTCTAATGTCACAGCATTAATATTAATTGCTTGCACTCAAACCGGGCCCTGACTGCTCACCTACTCCTGTTACAGTATTTCTTTAATGATATTGCGTTAAAGAGCATTAAGGATAACATTTAATCCAAGTAGATATTACGAATATGCTTATAATTGAAACGGTGTTACGCGTATCACTCAATTTTTATTTAAATTTATACATTTTCTCTGCTTCTCCGCTTACCGAATGTTTAGAGAAAGTTAAATTTACCACCGATTTCTAAACATGGTTAATTAAGCCATAAAAATTATGTAAATTTTATTACCATAATTTAATACTTTTTATTCGTTTCCGTCTATTTATTATTAGGATTTAGTATTTTGCAAATATTTCGATATTGTCCTATCGAAATTTCTCCAGTTTCGATTAATTTATTTTTTATCAAATACCAGCTGCGGTTTATTACAATAGATCCTATCGAATAAAATATACAGTATGTTCCGACACAAAATCCCACAATTTTGGAGTAACCACGAATAGGCCGATTAAAATAAATATGCTAATCATAAATATCCACTTTCTCCCTAATTGATACTATTGAATTACAGTTTTATTCTCGAACAATTCGAGTAAATAATATTTATTAATTGTAAAGTTTCGACGTTTGGCTCAATGGTTCTGAGTGTCCTCAGGACTAAGGACAATTGGATTACATCAATTTAAGTGTGAAGTGAACAGTCTTTTTTTTATAAATTCACAAAAACTGCTTATAAATTTTACGATTCAAGTTAATTATTAAGTTCAATCTTCTTCCATCTAAATTAGGTGTTACGCCATTTTTCCTCTAGAGAAATGCCAAGCAGTTTAATTAGCCTAATACTAATTAGATCATAACAGCTTTATCGTGAACATTCGAGAGGACATTAATTCTACTCCGGATCCATCCGCCTTACTCTGAGTTGTTCTATGATTTCATTGGAACGTATAGGTAATAGAAAAATGGGAGGAGGGAGTATTATTTCAAATATTTTTTCATTGTCATCAAGTTATCATTTGAATCCGTCTCTTTCCCTAACCATCACTATCTATCTATTATCATGAGTTCTAAAGGGAACTGAATAAGCCCTTTCACCCTACTCACCAATAAAGTTACAAGTTAATAACAGTATATCGCCATCTACTGATATTTACTGCTAATAACTGTAGCAACTATTTCAAATGCTTGAGAAAGGAGTTGCGAAGGTGCAATGTACAATATCTAGTTGTCAGACTGAATCTACGACGGAGTGTATAATATACGTGATAGGCACGCAAACTAAATTAAGTTCTTAGTCAATTTTAGTCGATACACTAGCGCTGTATAAAAGGTAGCTATTTTCGTCTGTCATTTTGTATCCGTCCAATAGATAAAAATAATAAATAAATTCTTGCTTTCAAGGTTTTTCTGGATTTTTAAACTTATCGTAGCAGTAAATATATATAGCTTTCGAACAGTTAAGACACTACTAATTTTATGGACACCCAGTACGTATACCAAAATTTATATGATACATCCCGACAAATTTATTACGTGAATCAAATTATTATAATTTCCATACCGACGCGACAAACCGAAATCGTACGTTCCATAATAATTTACAGTGCAGGTGTTCGTAGTAACACTTTATGGTGACGACCATTTGCATGTTATAAAGAACACCATACCGAAATGGCACAGCGCCTCGACTGATGGCGTTTCTATTCAGACAACATTCTTAATTTTTATCTATGTAAATTTATGCAGGTAACCGAAAACGTAATTTCTTGCAAGTAATCTATTCGGTCCCTTTAACAAAATACCGTGAAATTTGAACGAAAACGAAAGTCAATAGAAATTATTACAGATTTTATCAAAGATGATACAGTGGAACGATTTTATACATCACGCAATCTACAAAAAATTATATTTATCGTGGAGGCATTTTCTGCTTTTATGGAAGGAGTGAAAACTCTCATTAGTACCTAGTAGGAGTCTAGAAACTAGAGAGATAGACCTAGATTAGATTTTATTGTTCACAAATAGTTAAGGAATGTTCTAAGTTTAGGGAAATATGAAGGTTAGCTCAGGATAGGAAAGAGTGGAAGTGCGTGCTCAACCAGTCTTAAGGCTGACGACCTCATGATGATGATTTACCCAAAAAAAATTTTTTTTTAATCATATTTAGTACATCAATTTGCTTTTGCCGGAAACAAATTTTGTGAAGCAGCACAGCACAACCTTGCACACTTTTAATAGGGTAAGGATGCGGAATATGAGATACCATTTTTATTTTCGGCCATAAAACAAATTATTACACTAATCACTATGAAAATTGCATTATTCAATAGGATATTAAATGAAGTTTATTTATGAGAAACCGTTTAGTTCTAAGTATAATGCATTGATTACTATATAAAAAATATTAAAAAGTTCAGAAATTACGTCTGACGCAAATGGTCCTCTATTATGAGATACTGACGGTTGCTAATATGAGACAGTATCTCATATTAGGTTCTTTAGGGTTTGTGTATAGTTTTAGAGAAAAAGGAAAGAAATCAATTTAAATTAAACTTTTTATTGACTATATTCTATAATTAACAACATCATACTCCCAAATAATTAGGTCTAAGTACGACTTAATATATGTATGTAACGTACATAGATATAATGTATATTAGACTCATCATAATCACAGTGATTTTCAAATGGCATTTATTAAACAATATCAAAAACAAAACTATTGGTTCCTTAGAAAGGTTGTATGCTGGTTGTAGTAGAAAGAATCTACAGGTACAAGAAAAATGGGCCACCCCTTTGTAAACTACATTTCCATCTGAATCTTATCGCTGAAGGAGACCGTAAGTCTCTTTTCTCAATAGTACAAAAACGTCATAATAATGGAAGAATTTTAATGTTATATTTAACCACTGGTACACAAAAAAGTCCAGGTTTATACCTAACGTAAAATACGAATTGCCTTTGATCTTTTCCCGACCTGCATTAAGTCGTACTTCACCCCAACCGCATCATGTTTTTAAGTTGTTAATAGTAAATGTATGTTGTACACAGTTGCACACAGTTCCCCTTAAAAGGCACTTATCGTCTGAAATGCAATTGCAACTTTTTAAAATTCCCGCCGTAAATCTGTCTCATGGTAAATCCACCACCGTATTTCAGTTTGATCGGTGTCCGCAACGGCTGAGCGACGTACTAATATAAATTCTGCTGCCGCTGATCTCTAACTTAGTGTAAACAATTGTAAAAGACAAACGTGAAAGTATTTTTAACATGTGTTCGCGTACGCACATTGCAATTCAACGAGTCCGTTTAGCCAGAAATGAAATTCATGTCTCATGAATACTAACGATTCGTCCCTGCGCTCAAACCGCATAAGGCCTGATTGCCCAGTTGCTTTTGACGACATATTTATGAACTTATATGCTAATCGATACAGGTACTTAGCTTATGATGCACATTAGACATTACTGTACTTTGGACTTTTGGTAAATAACGGAATTTACCCGTTCGATTTCTACATATCATCTTTATACAGGGTCTCCAGAAAGGGTAGAAGGTGTTTGTACTATAAACTATAGTTTTGGAAAATTAAGTGCCAAAGAAAATATTCAAATGTTGACCCTCGCGCCACTGGCACTCCAGGTATCCCCATAAACAATAATCAGGAGGTGTGAGATCGGGATTTCTCGGAGGCCAGTTGATAGTGCCTCAACGAGAGATCACTCAAACGATTGGTTTGAGGTGTGGCAAATGGCCCCATCTTGTTGAAATCATCTTTCTAAATTAAAACCACCAAATTATTGCAGTTGTGAAACGTTTCTGAACTTGTCACTATACCGATCACTGTTTACTCGTAAGTGTTCACCCTCGCCGGTCTCCAAAAAAAGAAGCGACAGTTCTGTTTGTTTACGTGACCATTTAAGTGAAAGTTCGCTTTGTCACTAACGTTTTCAAACGTTGGAAAGCGTTGAAACATTTTATTTGAAAAATTCAATTATTTTCTTGTAAGGGACTTTTAAGTTAGTCAAAGCCAAAAACTCTTTTTAAAAAGGAAAAACCTAAACGGCTTGTTTTTAAAAAGCTACTGTTCTCGTTGCTTTAATCATCAAAACGGATACGCCTTCTCGACGCATAAATATGTATGTATGTATAATGTTAAGAGTGGAGAATGAAAGATGCTTTGTTCTCTCAAGCTCCCATTTGTGCTGCTTGCTATATAATCGACTGGCTTAGTACTATATGTATATAGCTGCAAGGGCTCGCGGCTTCCAAGGGACAGTAGAGACTTTATTAATAACGTATAGAGAACAAGATAATAGCTGGTAGTATTCAAGATAATAGTCGGCAGCATCTTCGTTTTGTTCCTGTGTTTGATTCTTACCCTCGGGCCATACTGTCTTAGGTCCGCTTTCAATAATAATGTTTGGCCTTAGCTTACAAACTGAGCTTATAGAGAATATTATAAAGCATCCATTCGCTAATTCTGAATCGTGTTTTTCATTCTTGAAAGGGAGGGTTTTGTTTGAAATTTAAAATGAAAGTCGAGGGTAAATATTAATAAAAGAATATTCAACAGAATTATATAAGCATTAAATGAAGATGAAATTTTTTAGTTTCTCTCAAAGTCATTTTGACTTTTTGTGTTCGAAAATCGCTACCCAATTTTGTGTTTTTGATCACGGAAATTCTGTCATAATTGTAACTATCAGTACTGTTAAACCAGACACATGAATAAGTAAATACTATGATCTGAAACCCAACATTCTATAAAAAAAAAATTCATTCTTTCTTGCAATTACATCTATTTACCTATTACCCTAGAGCAGTGGTTCCTAACCTTTTTAATATTATTACCCTTGAAAAACTGATTTTACCCCGACCTTATAATGTTATAATGCGAAGATTAGCTCAGGATAGGAAAGAGTGGAGGTGCGTGTCCAATAAGTCTTAGGACTGACTACTTTATGATGATGATGAAGAGAACTAAGAAATAATCTATAAATGAATAAAATTTTCATTTTTTGGACATAATTTCATTGCCATATCTCACATTTGGCGTATCAACTGTGTCACTATGTCGTGTACATTTTTTTGTATTCACCATCAGTTATTCGGTTCTGTGTGCAGATTAGGTGCAATTATTTGGGATTGGGTAACACCGGTGTTGGAATTTATGCCTTCTGTTCGAAAGCAACTTTTTCTTGAAACGGTTTACGAGCCATTTAAACTTAACGGTTGTTATTCATACTGACATGAGATGAAAAGTAAATGCGGTTTTGGTTTAAGTAATAGGTATCTGCAGAGTCGTATATATCAAAACGACTAGAATTTACAGTGGTATAAAGCATCGACCCTTAAGTGTTTCTCCGGCCTAAAGTAATTCTAAAAACAATTTTCAAGCGCTAGCGAACATATGTTTCTATTATGTGATGTTTATAGGTGCCAACGCAGTTCGCAGTCGTTCGTGATACTTAAAAACAAAAGATTTAATAACTCTTTTTATTATTTCCTGAGGAAACTACAGAGTATAATACAATTTAAATACACGTTAAGGTTTAAATTAACGGGAAGATTTTTTACCACCTCTTTCTCACAGACAAATATACTATCAAAATTAAGTGCAACAAATTTAATCAGTTATGTATCAAGTGGTAAAAAGTAAGAAGGGGTCAGTCTGACAAACAGAACTATAAAANGTCTTACAATTTTATATACCTAAACAATAAATTAAGTAAAAATAGTAGATATTATTTTGCATTTAGTTTTTTATGTTAGCTTTAATTTCGCTTAAGGCATATCCTAAGTCATGTTCCACATTTAGAAGGATTCTGGTCTTTGTCTTCAGTGTAACCACAGTTGAAAATCCACTCTCACATCTATAGGTGGTGGCAATGGGTATTGGCATTTTTAAAGCTCTGTTAGCTCGGAACGAGCTTTTCGCCAAAATGTGCTAAAATCATAATTTTAAAATTCTACTCTGCAATAGTCCAATATATTCCACTTAGGCCGTCTTTAATAATGTTATCATCAGTAGTAAATGGTCTTAATATCCGAGAACTGGACTGACGATTATCCATATACAGAAAATATTGCTTCAGTGAGTTTATTTCTGCAGATAAATACGGAATCACAGAATTTGTTTGGTTTAATATTTACCAATTGTGTATACAGTTGTATAAACATCGGCACATCTATAATTTTATATTTTTACTATGTAGCTACGTATTTTATCAGATTAAATCTTAATTATTAGGTTCTTTGTTACCCCTACAGAATAATTGATTTTACCCCCAGGTTCGGAATCACTGCCCTAGAGCCTTAAAACTAGTAGTGGACAGAACTGAATAGAAACTCTTAAAAATCGAAGTAGTTCAGAGATCGAAGCTTTGCAATGATCGGCGTCAACATATAAAGATAGATCCAAGCTTTTTCTGATTCTAGTGTTCTTCATTTGAATACTTTTAAAAGTCCTGAAGAAAACGTTTGCTGAGCCAATTTTTACATTTCCCAAAAACTGCAACTTCCTACATTTCCAATGGTTTTTCGCTAGACACCTGGAAATTAGAAATAGATTAACCTCAAAATGGGTAAAAGTATCTTCATCTTTCAACAAAAACATGGCGACAAACAACAGCCCTTATAGTTTTCCTTTATACTTTTTCTATTTAGAGATATCCTACATCTCTATTTGCGAACAGTAATTAAATCTATATTTTAATCTACGCCTGTAACCCGTATTGAGTGCTTCTAATATGCATCTAATTGGCTCTTCATGCCCCAGGAGGTCCTGTCATCCTTTTTTTGACTCTCTTCTTATTTTCTATTCTCTTAAATTTACTAATTTCTCTTTATTTCTGTCTTGGACTTTTCTAACTACGGTTTCTACACCGCTCCCACCGTCCATATTTTTTACCGTTCACGTTTCGAACCCGTACAGAGCTTTTTTTCCTAGATATTAAAAATCAACTACTCTTTTTAGTTTATCTAAGTCTACTATCACCTCCCTAACGTTTTTACTCTTCTGTCAATGCCTCTTCCAGTTTATTTAAGGCTATTTCTACCTCCTTCTTGCTATATGCTAACACTGCTATACCATTCGCAAATCCAAGCTCTATAAGTATCTATTAAAAATTTATAATTTTTTTAAATAAACAAATACTTTACAAAAGCTTGAGAAAGTCAAGAACTGGTATTCGAAAATTGAATAACTTTCAAACGGAAAAGTTAATTGTTATTTCTACCCATTTGCAAAAATTAAAATTACCGTTACGCCTTGCCGTTCTCGTGTGTTATTGTCGTTATTTTTTTACACGTCTCATAAACAACAACGTATCGCTTAGAAAACTACTCCTTTGTACGTTTTCTTTACGGATAAAGCTGCGTACAGGTAAGTGTATTTTTATAAAGCGGAAACAGGTTCGTGTAAAGATTAATTGCTCACGGTTAATTGTGGCAAAAGCAAGTCGAATAGCTGAAAGAGGTTATTTATTCCTCGATTACGTCAACTGACCGTGCAGAAAACTACAAAAGGCTATAAGTACCTACATACAAGCTAGTACTACAAATACGATTATAATCACTACAATAAAACACTCAAAGCGTTTATGTCATAAATATTTATGAGTACAATTCGTTTGTCATGAAACATCGATTACATGTACGAGGGTGGATTGATAAGTTTCCGGCCTAACCAAGAGATGACGCCACTAGGCCTACCTTGAGGTGACATTCTATAGTACCATCCTTGGATAGCTTGTAGCTATAGTTTCAGCCCGATCTCCTTGCTAG
>NW_020438939.1:681379-694066 GCF_000699045.2 Agrilus planipennis
AGT
Organism: Agrilus planipennis; assembly: GCF_000699045.2. Classification (NCBI taxonomy): domain Eukaryota; kingdom Metazoa; phylum Arthropoda; class Insecta; order Coleoptera; family Buprestidae; genus Agrilus; species Agrilus planipennis. The sequence goes on from NW_020438939.1 coordinate 681,383, forward strand.
AATCGAAGCTGTAAATGGTTATTTTGAGGAGCTTGACGAATCAGTCTATAGAGATGGCATTAATAGACTGGAACACCGCTATGAGAAATGTATCAGCCTTGGAGGAGATTATGTTGAGAAATAAAAAAAAAAAATTTTTAAAAACCTTGTTTTTCTTGGTCAGGCCGGAAACTTATCAATCCACCCTCGTATGTTAATTTTGATCGTTTCGCCTACAGAGCCAGAAAAGGGTTGTCATCTAAGCTCTGTTAAATGGATAGCAATAAACCAACTGAAAACCTTAAGGGAAGAAGCGTCCTTCTTTTTTTTCGTATATTCCTTTAAAGTAACGAATAGAAATGGTAAACCACTGATTTTTGTTAAGATACCTAAAATAAATTTTCAATCGCCATTCATATACTTCTATATTTGTATCTATCTATTATAGGTTCTTATATATTTATTACTTATAAGCATAAACATAAATAAACTTGAAGTGTCTGTATGTAATATCCTAATAACTCTTTTTTAAGTCTATATGGTTATTGCAGGATATTTTAAGGCAAAAAGACCCTTAAAAACCTTATGCCTGCCTGTCTGTCTTTTAGAAACGAAAGAGAATGACCTAGGGCGCTACCCTTTCTTAAGTATTTAAGATTGTTAAAGGTGTACGAGTTCGAAACATGAACGGTGGAAACGGCGGAAAAAAAAAAGATTACAAGCGTTCGAAATGTGATGTTACAGGCGAATGATGAGGATACCGTGGATAGAGAAGATTAGAAATGAAGAGATGTTACAAAGAATAGGTGAATAGAAGACTCTATGGAAAATAAGCGAGATACGTTAACAGGACACCTCCTCAGACATGAAGGGCTAGTCAGAGACATATTAGAGGCTGGAACAAGAATTAATTAAGAAGGTAGAGGTAGACCTAGGTTAGATTAGTGTTTGCAAATAGTTAAGGATGTAGGATGTTCTAGTTTTAGGGAAATGCGAAGATTAGCTCAGGATACGAAACAGTCTTAAAACTGACGATCTTCTGATGATGATGACTGGCTATAACTGCATGTTGTGTTTATTATAATAGTCTATGTAGCTAATTGATCGTCAAACATTTACATTTATATTTCTCCATCTCTGTAGTCAGCAGACAATCTGCTCGACTAGAATTTTGAGAGGGGTGCAGGTAGGGTCCCTAAATGGGTAGCCACACTACTTCATGTGGGCCCCATAAGGATGCCCCCTATGGTAAGGAAAAATTATTGCTAAAAATTTTTTGTAAAAATGAAGTTTATTATTAATGAAAAAAATATATATACATATTTCGCTTATTTGTAAAATTTGTTTGCTCTTAATTAATATTGTGTTATTGGGCTGTTTTGTAGTCAATAATACTTTTAATTGCAATCGTTTGCGTCTGGTTTCAGTTGTCTTATAATAACAATATCAGGAAGTACACTTGTTGGTTCGTTCCAAATGTAAAAGATTTCATTGAATTGACGATATAATTGCACAAAGGGATCATTATTATACGTTTTTCATTTCAGCGAAAGTATTTTCAAACGGATTTGTCTCATCGAACCCCCATAAGGTGTATATTTAATTGTAAGTTTATACATGTGATAGGTTTGTCCCTTAAGACCCATATGAAAAACCCTGAAGGCAATCCTCATTTTAGTATCACCACTTTGTTTGGTGGAATTTTCATGAGGAATCTACGAGGAAATCCCTATATCGGCATGTCACTCATTAGCCGCATATGAGGCCCGCATGGAGCATGCCTCTTATAAATTCTAATCGGGCTTCTGTTTCCATTTGCTCATGATTAGCCAATTTTACTCTACAGTTTCTTACACTTTTTTTTGGTGTTTTCCCCACTGAACGCGTTTGTATTATAAAAATGTATTTCACAAATTTTAGAAATTTTCACAATTTCTTACATATTTGGTTCACTTCGTACCAACTTTTTTTCTCATTTCGATTATGGACACCATTAATAATAGACAAAAATTGCATGGAATAGTGTTTAACAAAATTAAAAACCATTTCGTTCTATATAGGTAATTATGTATGTTACTCGCCATAAAAGAAGTTTGGATAGTACCTACATCTATCTGATTATAAGCCTTAATGCATTCGTGTTTATTTCGTACGTGCATCTTTATTAACTTAGCAAACATCTCTTAAGTACTATGTATTTTTAATTTCACTTTACAGCCTTGTTTACTATTCATTCGAACGCAGTTAGCGGAGCAACGAAATACGTATAAAGTTGTGGTGTGTAAACGCAGCTTGTAGTCGATGTCGATTCGAGACGAACATGTGCCGTAAACTTACATTAATGTCACGTCAGAACATCTTCGAAAGGCGTCTTGGGACTTCTCAGGGTGATATTTATGCCTCCGAATCGAATAATTAGATCTCGCACTTCCACGCAAAAGCTACTTCCTAAACGAACTCGATTCATCCGCAAATAAGATCCAGTAGGAATAGGAAACCATTTTGAATTGTTATGATCGAACGCCGCAGATTGCGATCGATATGGCGACACCTTTTATAATGCTTGCTGTAGTACACAGATGTGAGATCAAAAAGATCTTTCAAGATTATTTCGGAAATAATCAGACACGTTTTATAGTGGCATCCGACGAAAGATAATTGATTAAAGACAGGTGATAAATAGGTGATAAATAGTGCGAAAACGAGAAGTCCAAAGGGTGATTGAAATTCATATCAGAAGTACTACAGGTATGACAAACAACCCACTGAGAAATGACCGAAATCTATCGCAATGATAAAATTAATGATTTACCCATCGGAAGGGCGGAAGAACAGTTAAGGGAAGGTCAATTTGGGTTTAGAAGAAATAGGGGAACGCTGAAGGACATTCTGACTTTACGGGTAACAATAGAGAAAACGATAGAAAAAGAAAAGACTGCATACATCAAAAGCTTTTAACAATGTTAAATGGGACAAGATGTAAAATACACTTAAAAATGTAGGGATGAGTTATAGAGATAGAAGAGTGATACTTGGTTTGTTTAAAGAGTAACGGGCAGTTATAGAGCTGGGGCTGCAACACGGAGAAGTAATTATTAGGAAGGGAGTCAGACAGGGATGCACACTGTCACTGCTACTTTTTAATCTATACGTCGAAGACGCGATCAACATCATTAAAGACAGTACAATTGTAGGGATAGATATACAGGGGCAAAAGATTAGTATGCTTAGATTTGCAGATGATCTAGCAGTATTAGCATCTAGCAAGGAGGACTTAGAGATAGCTTTAAATAAAATGGAAGCGGTACTGACAAAACAGTACTGTATGAAAATAAACAAAAGTAAAATTAAATTCTGGTATGCAAGAAAAAGTAAGGAAAGAGCGAATATAAAGATAGGAGACGAAAAATTAGAAGAAGTGGCGGATTTTAGATATCTAGGAAGTAATAAGGACGGAATGTGTAGTAGCGATATAAAGTAGTCGATAACGCAGGGTCGAGTCGCCTTCAATAAAAAGAAGTCACTTATTCTATACTCGCGAACGGTTAATTTAGAAATTTAAAAAATATTGTTAAAAGTGTATGTTTAGAGCGTGACGCTGTATGGGTTCGAAACATGGACGGATATGATGAGGATACCGTGGATAGAGAAGGTTAGAAATGAAGAGATATTAGAAAGAATAAGAGAACAGAGGACTCTATGGATGTCAATAAAAAACAGGCGAGATAGGTTGGTAGGACGCTTTCTCAGGCATGAAGGTCTTGTCAGAGACATATTAGAGGCAGAAACGGAAGTTAGGAGGGGTAGAGGTAGACCTAAACTAAATTACTGTTCGCAAATAGTTAAGGATGTGGGTTGTTCTAGTTTTAGGGAAATGCGAAAACTAGCTCAAGATAGGAAAAAGTGGAGGTGCGTGTCCCACCAGTCTTTCCGGCATTATTTTACATTCACATCAGTTTTAAGATTCTGAATATCCATCGCTGCTTGTCATACTTTATTTTGAAAATTTTATCGTGTATGAATGATTGACAACAGTTAACGTCCTTTCCAGTAAATGAATCTGTCAGTGGGGCAAGTTAGTTTATTTTTTTTATTTGTAACAGGTCATTGCTCGTTGATTAGCAATCTTCTCATGTCAACGCCTCAAAAACGACGAGCACGGGAAGAAGATTTAGTTTTACGACAGCAACGCCGATTCCTTTTACTTCATTCCATCGAATTCGTGTCCTCACCTTGTGTAAATTGTACAATAAATCTCAGGAAGACACGTTCTGTAAAGCAAATCCGCGCGATGTCCCAAAGCCCGCGCGTACATACACACCACATCTTCAACAACTCCTCACCGTGCCGTTGTAGTTTATAAATCAACGTGGCTGACGGCGTCACAGTGCGGCACTTTAGCGTCAGTTAGTTGTCTCAACAGCCAATTACGATAGCTTGATATGTCATATTCTATTTCCACTGCCACCGTAACAACAACTGTCCCCGCAGATCGAAGATTCGCTACCATCATGTGCCCACGTACCACACCTTAAAACTTTGACTCTGTTTACTCTTGTTCCCTGTCATTTAAACGCGTAAGTAACTACACGTTTCTGTGTACTTTTGTTTTGGATTTAATTGCCGTCTTCTGACGACCATCTCGCACCATAAAATACTGATCTCTGTTTATGGTACATTCACGCTCCTAGCAGACAAAAGTAAAGTTTATGGTCAGTGTAGATAAATCCTGTGTAGTTGGATAACAATACTTCAAGAGTTTAAAATAACTTCAGTAGGCAGTAGGTTTGTTAACCGGATGCTAAACAACCCCCTGTTTAAATAGGTTTTTCATTTTAACTCCACATCAAACAGAAAAAAGGACAAGTTTTCGATTTCAAAGCTTAGTGTTACCACAATAATTATTTTACCGTGACTATGACTTCTTCATGTAAAAGAAATGTCTTCTCTTGATAAGTCAGTATTTACTGTTCATACAGTTCTGCAACCCGAACTTGTACAAGTCAAAATCTCAAACTCGAACGTGCTTTTGTTCTCTTGACATACATAGGGGCGGAGTGGCGAACTGGGTAACCGCCTGGAGCCTCGCTCTTACAGGGGCCTCGCGTTCTTTCTAATTAGAAAATTTTAAGTACTAATAGTACTACTAATAGTTTATTAGTTCTTGTTAATTTCAAATAAGCAATTTTGAAATTCTAAATTTATTTATTAATAACTTTGTTTTTTCGTCAAATATCATCATTAAAACTAATTCCACAAGGACAAGGGCCTCGAAAAGATCTACCCGCCCGGAGCCTCGAAGTGGTTAAGGCCGCCCCTGGACATACATATTGTTTTACATTTATTCCATACTTTTTACTTGAATTTCTCTATTTCTGTAACTCGTATTTTACTAGCTACTAAGTACCTATAGATTCTCCATCACACCTCCAAAGTTTTTAGTAATGGTGAATAATCTAGGTAGATTTCTGATGAAAATAATGATAAAAGTCCAGCAAAGAATTGTAGAATTATAACGAAGTATGTAATATAGCTGGTAGTTAAATTAATTTCTCTAACGTGAATTTCTAGATTTAATTAAAATTATAGGTACTGAATGCTGAATACATTGATAAATATTAGAAATTTACAGTGAATATGAAAATCGTGATGGCAAAATGCCTCATAATTTATTTTGTGTTGACACTTTAATAAATTAATGAAATAAAATACAACCAGAAAAAGAATTAATACGTTAAAACACAATAACAATTCGTGTCTTATGAAGCCATTCGTCATTCAGTTAAATACCTGTTGAAATTTGAGATACACCGCGATAGATACCATAAAACTAACCAATTCCAGTGAAAATGTCTATCGACTACACTTTCGCATTATCGCTTTATGGTTTATTAGCGAATTGTGGAAATAAATCCTTTGGCAAGTACTAATTTATCACTATAATGTGTAAACCATTGCTATTCAGGGAGTTCGTATTCCCGTAAATCAAACAGATAGTATCAAAAGATGCTTCCACCAAGAAATTTCCAACCTTGGGAAATAAAAAATGCCTTTATGGGTTTTTGAAACGGAAGGTTCTAAGCGGGCCCGCGCTTTTAACAATGGTCGTAAATCTCTATACAACATATGTATTCTTATAAATGTTTATGGGTGCTTAATTCAAATAGTTTCCAGCATAAAGTGCAGTCTACGCAAGCCATAAATGAGAAGATACTTATTCTGTTCAAGATCTGTTCACTATTTTAGTAGATATTTTAAAAAAGTTGCTGGGTCGTAACTGATGAGTTAACGTCATCATTGAAGATGCCGCCAGCAAAGAACGGCGAAACGTTCGGAAAAGTCAAATTCCACGGACCACGGCCAAAAAGCCCGGAAGAAAACACCACATCGATATACGCCGGCCGTGAAAGCCTAAGAACTGAATAATGATAAGCAAATATCTATCTAACGACTCAAAAAATATCAAAATTAAATTGAAACAATAACTATCAACTGTTTTTCATTTACTTTTTACAATACGTAGAAAAGTTTTCAATTACCCTTTACTATTTTATTGCTTTTCTGTATCTAACATTTCATCATTAAAAATGTTTTTCAAAAGTAATAAAATATGTCAAAGCATTGAACATACTTTTTTTGACCCAATCCTTTAATAAAAATACAGTTACCTTCATCGAAACGACTCAATAATAACATGTTGGACATTAATAATACTACGTGTTATAAATAAACGATGGTTGTTCTATAGTTGTTATTTGACAGGAATGTTGTAGTAAGTTTGATTTTGAAGAAGGAACGTTGTCGTTTGTACTTACAAAGCTACAACTAATGTTATGTTGTACCTAATTACTAATTCGGACAATGTACTACGACTTCGTGAACTGAATAGTAGATAAGACATACTCTGTTCTAACCCACTAGTCATGTACGGACAAATCCAACGGTTGTCATATTAAACAGTCTATAAGGATCTACAGAAACACTTTTCACAATTGATTAATGAAATACATGAACTTGTGGTATTTATTGCTCTCCAAGGTTTATCTCCCATCTTCACTTCTTTTAACAATGCAAAACGCATTCATTCGATCATGTTTGGTTATAATTTGTTACATAGTTGCATCTTTCAATCATTACGTATTTATTTATTTATTCCTCTGAATGATTTTTTAATTTTTATCATTAATATTGAACATTTGTCGAAATCCCAGGCGTGAATCGAAAAGGATTGTTAAAGGTGTATGTTTGGAGCACGGTGCTGTACGGGTGAGAATCATGGACGGTGGGCGCGGCGGAAAATCAAAAGTAACAAGCGTTCAAAAGTGAAGGTTAGAAATGAAGAGGCATTAGAAAGAACAGAGGACTTTATGGAAGTCAATAAGAAATAGGTGAGATAGGTTGGTAGGACACCTTCTCAGGCAAATAATTAAGGATGTAGTTCTAGTTTTAGGGAAATGCGAAAATTAGCTCAGGATATGAAGGAGTGGAAGTGCCTGTCCAACCAGTCTTACGACACTTATGATGATGACTGGTCAGTTGCTTTTTAAAAAGAAGGAAGTGACGAGTTTAGACATGCTAACATCAGAAAGAAGATTTAAACTTTTTATATTCGAAGAAAATTGAAAACTAACTTTCAAAGTTAATGGCTAAAAATGTATATACATCATTAAAATGAGAACTAATAGTGACCTAAAGATAAAACGAAGTGACAATTATTATCTATGAAATACCGAACGTTTAGTTTGTTCACGATATCAAAGGTCTAATATAACAGTATAGGTCACATAATCTGGTCTTTCCATTAAGCGTTGTACTATTACGATCCTGATAAATACGTGTATGTACAGATAAACAATAAAAGAATTAAATTTACGACTAGAACTGTATCAGTGTTTATATCGGCTAGCCTGTGTCTTTAAAATCCGTTTTGAGAGGAACATATTGGAAAGATTTTCTTATTAATGTCAAAAAATTATTATAACCGATAAAGCATTAGCTGGGTTAATTATTTGTACCGCAAATTGATTGTTATATCTACTACACTTTGAGATACGTACTTTACGAGACTTATTTACTTCGGTTTGACGATTAAAGTACCGAAAACCGCCATTCGTTTTCACTGAAGAAGTCGTCCAACCATTCATGCTTGAGTTATTGCAGTGTGTTACGGTAAGAAATAGAGAAAGAATGAAGAAAAGCCGGAGGCTGCAGAAATGAATGGCGAACGAGAGGATGGTCGTAAACCAAACAAACGGATTCCTCGAATGGAACTCGGCGAGTCGTGCTAATTTCTTTTGTAGACTCACGACCACCGATAGATGGACTGACTGATGGTTGGGTTGGAATAAAAAAGGAAATGTCACGCAACGCTTTTTTGCGTGAACTGTACTGGTAATGAAATGAACGCCAGGAGAAGTACTGTAAACCACAAAAAGAAACACAATGCTGTTATGAAGAATAGGAAAAGCGTAGCAATGGTAGTGGCCATCACAGAATTACATAACGCAAAATGGCCTTTACTAATCTGGTTTTATACAAAAAAAAACAATTGTAATCAATTTCCTACGGTTACTTCTCTGTTTCTCCTGTTTAAATTGCAATTATCAAAAATATGTTCCACTTTCTATAATAAATACAACAGATCGCGTGTGATCGATATCCGATCGATGTGTTTTACCTAAGATAGGAAACATAAAAAACTGTTACATGGGTATTTATATGCCACGCGGGCTTCCCGAATTTGATTTCGGCCCCAATGCAATAGCTTTTTATACTTTTTAAACTATCTTAACAATCGTTTTTATTTTGTGAACCAAATCATCATAATCAGGTCGTTAGATTTCCAATTTTTCCTATCCTATGCTAATCTTCGCATTTCTCTAAAACCAAAACATCCCACATCTTTAACGATTTGTGAACTAATCCAGATGTACCTCTATCCCTTTTAACTCAAGTTTTTGTGCTTCCAGTATGTCTCTAGCTATCCCTTTATACATGAGAAGGTGTCCTAATACCAACATACCTCACCTATTTCTTATTTACTTTCAAAGCGCCCTCTGTTCTCCTACCCTTTCTAATACCTCCTTATTTCTCGCCTTTTTTTTTCCTTACCTGCCCCGTCTACTGTCCATGTTTCACACCCGTACAGCCCCGCGCTCCAGACATACAACTTTAACAATCTTTTTAATATTTTTAGAAGAGCACCGAAATATATAAGTTTAATTCCCTTACTTTTTTTATAATGAACACCGAAAACGCATGCCAGAAGTTTCGATATTAAAGTGTGATATACCTAATGATGAATAAAATTATCATTATTCTTTAAATAAAAGATTGTAATCGTGTTTCATATAAAAGCCTAAACTGTTAACACTTCTGTATGGATAACTTGCACCGATGGCTTCTAACAAAATTATTAATACCTGCTCCAAAACTCGCCTTAATATGTTTACCAGCAGGTGAGCGTTTTTCTACTATGTTTGTATCCATAAAAATGGTGAAGTATCTACTTGCACACACGCACATCTAATATAAATTATAAAGCATGGAAGTCATAAATGTCCAATGATCTTATTACTTAAATAGTTAATTACTCTTACGTGCGTTCTCCAAACGAATATTAAAAAGAAGGCGTATGTATTACGGTATACACGACCGAAATAAAACTTCTTGTGAATAAATTTCATGGTAATGTAATTTATTTTAGATCTTTAGTGTAATTGGTCGCGCTAAATATGGAGATTGCAATCATTCTTATTATTCGTTTTGAAATATTATGGACATATACCGTGTGCGAAAGTGCGGATCTTGACATAGAACTACCACTCTCGTTAATCGCAGTAAAAACGTCACGGAAACACCACAAGATCGAAAATTGTAATTTTTGCGTTGTCATAAAAATTTAGTTTTCTCCTTGTATACAATCAAATATGCAACTTTGTCCCTTTTTGGAACAGGCAAAAATCGAAGACGAGTAAAAAAACACGTAAAAGCAAAGTAGCTGTTGTTCGTTCTCTTGAGGAAATTTTTATATGGAGTTGAAAGATAACTTTCTTTTATCCTCAAGTCGCACGCTAAATTAATGGCGAGCGAACTAGTTATTGCTTTTCGGTAGTGAAAACACTTGCTTTTAAATTAACTATTTATTTACATATATACAAATTGAACGTGTGTAATTTAAACTTAAAAAACACATGAAAAAACAGATAAAGGAAATTAAAGTGGCTAATAATGAATAAAAATGAATCTCTCTAGTTCTTGATCTCTATGAATCTCTCCGAATGAACCGTTGCAACCCCTTTTATTAGGAATGGTTGACAGAAACCACCCCACACTTATCATACACAAAGAAATATAGTCGAGCATACAAAACAAAAAAAACTTCTCTTAAAACTGACTTGACGAAAAAATATATATCTACATGTAAACAAATAATGGCACTAGAAAGCGTGCTTCTTATTTTCTAACTACCCTAATAAACCAATAAATTTAAATTCAATAATACTAATCCTAGCCTAGCAAAATGACACTAAAAGGGTCGAAGTATACTACACAAAAGTTAAAGGCCGGTACTATTCCTTAAGCTTTAAAAAAAAAACACTTTTGAACACTTAATTAATTTATTAGTGATTAATTGATTATTTGTTGAATTTGTTCTTAACTTTGGAGGGTTTTTGTTGCTTAAAGGAATAGGAGTTACGCCTTACGGAAAATAGCGATACACCATGTGCGTTAATTATTAACACGATAAGAGACCGACCTAGTCGTTTGAAAGACTTTTTGTAACTCTACGATCGAAGTTATTGATTGTTTAAAGAAAACTTGCATCACTGCTGATTAATTAAAAAGGAACGGATGGCGTGGGTTTGCCAGCCGTCTACTACTGATAAGGCATGCGTTTTGTTACAATGTTAGCATTTTTAAAATGGTTAACTCAAAAGAGCTATAAATCTATCTAAAATGAAACTTACAAAGAAACTAAAAATAACGAATATCATAAAAAAAGGTTAAAATTAACGAACAAGAGGCATTATTTTACACATACTATAAATTAAAAAGGTTAATACTGACAGGGGTTGCTACGCTAAATTAAACATTGACAATTTAACAAAACTTTACTTCCAACAATGTATAAACATAAAACCTAATATTATACGGTGAATACCGAACAGCTGTCAAAAAGTAACTGAACATTCAACATGGTCGAACTTGCTAATATAAGTGAGACATGAGTACCAACATAACTCCACAAAAAAATCGCGATACTTTTTGAACAAACCTCGTATGTAATGTATTTGCAATTATACGTATAGGTTCTTTGTGTTGTTATGTCGCGGAAAACCATGTTTTGTATAATGCATGGTGTATATATGTATACACAGGTACAATTACCGATATTTTTGTTAAATTGTGCTTGGTTATTTCTCAACTGCCGTACGTTCTCGTCATAATTGTCAGGAATCCTAATCGGAACCGATAAAATTGGAAAATGATACAGTAATTATGCAGAGTTCGTGTTTACTACTTATATAATAAAACTGCTAGTGTAAACCGTTAGGGCCATTACGCTGTTGTATTACATATTTATGCTGTACAGTTACACATTTTCTTTTTGATAACCAGTCGCAATATGTCGGGGGGACATCATAATAATCACTTCCTTTATAGTTACTGATACACGAGCATGCTTCAGTATATGTACATACGTATATTAATGGTCAAGGTGTGTTAACTGGGGGCATCTAAATGGTTTTTAGTTATCTTTCATACACACGGAGCTAATTGTCCTATGAATAAAAGTTGTATGGAAAAAGTCGTCTAATGTTTGATACACTTTTTTGCATCCGTATGAATATCCGTATCCTTATTTAGTATCCGTTTTGGATCCGGTACACTCTTCAAGATCCGACCGGATAATGACGTTGCGTATCTGGGTAATTCTACCGAACAAAGTAGTATTTTCTTGTACGTAAATATACATCAGCCTTAACAAGCACAACACTGGGACCACACAACTAAAGATTACTTATACAAGTCCTTTTAGATAGATTTTAACACAAAAATGGTCCTACAAATACATAAATTTTTACGTTACAAGCTACTGAAAAGTTGAAAAGAGCTAACAATAACAAAGTCAATTTGTGCATTGACGATGAGAAAAAAACAAAATTTCATCGGGCTATAAGCAGCGGAAAGTTCCCCGAAATATACGCACACGCGAAAAAATACTCCGGCCGAAAACAGGCGACGGGGAATTCCCGTTCCGTTCGATAGACGCACACACGGGTTGATTGATAAGGGTGCCAACCTTATGATCGATTTTTTTTTAATGTTAGCTATTTTTTTCTTTACCATATCATCTATTGTTTTCAATGAAGGTTAGGGTCTTTCGTATCCACGGGACCCTGGGCTGCAGCCCAAAAAGCCGTTAAGTAGATGCGCCCCTAGTAAATGAGATAGCAGGTGATAGGATTTTCTAGAATTAGCTGACAATTAAAACATCGTAATAAAAGATTAATCATTATACGAGGGTGGATTGATAAGTTTCCGGCCTGACCAAGAAAAACAAGGTTTTTAAAAATTTTTTTTTTTTATTTCTCAACATAATCTCCTCCAAGGCTGATACATTTCTCATAGCGGTGTTCCAGTCTATTAATGCCATCTCTATAGACTGATTCGTCAAGCTCCTCAAAATAACCATTTACA
>NW_020438939.1:695751-740651 GCF_000699045.2 Agrilus planipennis
TTTCTAACCTTTTCTACCCACGATATCCTCATCATCCGCCTATAACACCACATTTCGAACGCTTCTAACCTTTTCTTTTCCGCCGCTCCCACTGTCCATGTTTCGCACCCGTACAACGCCGTGCTCCAAACATACACCTTTAAAGATATTACAGATTTAAAATGCAGGGACGGTGGTACCGGCCGGGGGGGCCGGTTTGTATTGTCTAATGACAAAAAAGCTGTGAATGTTGTACATAAAGACATTCAGTAGTATATTAAGTATCACCCTTGCGAAGCTGGGGCGGGTCGCTAGTACTAAGTAAATGTCGTACTTGCGACTTCCATGATTTTTTTTTGCCACTTACGACATCTAGAATGTTATCACATAATCGCAATTTTTGCCTACAATAATTTTCTATTGTTTCAGAACTGTATGTAAAACGTGTACCACGAATCCTCCAAACAGCATGACCTCAAATGAGGGTGGACTGAACGCCCCCCTCTCACCGCCTGCCTTACCGTCTCCAGGCGGCAAACTTCCACTGTTAGATCCTGCAGACCGCCTACTGGGCAAGGGATCTCCTTTCTCACCTGCAACGGTAGATCCACAGCGGCATTCACAATCGGACGACGATTCGGGATGTGCCCTGGAAGAATACACCTGGGTACCTCCAGGCCTTAGGCCTGATCAGGTCAGTCCTTGGAACTTTTGCATTTTTTAATTCGTTTACAACTTATGTGTAGTGTCCATTCTACTAATCGTGAGTCAGGTAACATATGATACTTTTCACGGTGTAGCTACCTCTACGTCAGTGGTTCTTAATCTTTTTAGGGTCTGTTACCCTTATAACCTAACTAGGGTCACTGATTTTACCCCTCCTTTCAACGTTAAAGTCAAACAATACGTGTTAATACAAATACGTAGGCTTTATTAAACATAAAAACAATTGCACATAAAAAATTTAGATATTTTTACTCTAAATTACAGTTATAAGCTAGGAGTAAGTCGGCTAATTTCTAAAACTTATCCATGTCCATAGGAAAATATGTCAAAAATATACTAAATATTATATTGGCAATGTATTGCGAATTTTTATTACATCTAGTTAACACTTTCCAAAATTTGTTACTTATTTCAGTCACCTAGTATACAGGCCCATCCTTATTCGTGGATATTTAAATTCAGACAAATACATTATCGTTTTGAGACAGCAAATTATTCCTGCACTTCAAAGGCTTGATATCAATTTTAATGAAATTTGGTATCAAGAAGATGGTTGTATCGCTCATAATGCAATAACGGTTCGTACAACTTGTAACTATTTAGAAGTAACTCTCCATTTAATTATTCACATTAGTAGCTGGCCAGGTTCGATTAAATTGCACACTCTAGATTTATACCCAAATGATTTTTTCATTCGGGGATTCATCATCATACATATTAGAACACACTGGGATATTGTTTCGATTTGTGGTCTATTTGAAACCCTTATGAAGTAATTTTTAAGGATTTAACTTGTTATTATTTTTTATGAGAATTCTTGTCTATTTTCTTATATATACATCGTAAAGCCTTTCTACCAATAGGTGTAGGACAATGGTCTGCTGAAAACGTTAAACATTAATTCTGGTGATGATATTTGGTTCTNCTAGGAGTAAGCTAGGTAATTTCTAAAACTTAGAAAACATAAAATAAATTTATAAATTTTAGTGAGAAGGTTGATACTGCTTCGCATTTACAAGTTTGAGACGATTTCTAGCCTTCGTTTTTAGTGTCACCAAAGCTGAGAAACCACTCTCACACCTGTAAGTAGTAGCAAACGGTACCAACATTTTTATAGCTCTGTCTGCTATGATAGGATATTCAGCACCTACTTTTTTCCAAAATGTACATAGGTCATAATTTTGGAGATCGACTTTTAAAGTGCAATCCTCACGTGGTCCAAGAAATTCTACTGTATTCTACTGTATTCTTTTGCACCCAACTTCACATTTAAGCCGTATAATTTTTCTTGTGTGTGAAAAATTCCAATTAATTCTACGCAGTAGTTTTTGGTTGGTGCCCTTTTAAATATGGAGAGCGATAAGCAGCATTTTCGACATATCTTACTGTTTTACTACAGAAAGGGTTAAAATGCTGTTCAAGCCAGAAAGAAATTGACTGATGTTTATGGAGAAGGTGTGTTGACAGTACGCCAGTGCCAGAACTGGTTCGCTAAATTTCGATCCGGCAATTTTGATATCGAAAATGCACCAAGTTCCGGAAGGCCGGTTGAAGCTGATAAAGACGCGATAAAGGCATTAGATGATGTGAACCGGCGAATAACAACACGTGAGATCGGATTCAAATTCAACAGTTTATGACCACTTGAAAGGCCTGGGATTATCCTCGAAGCTCGATGTATGGGTTCCCCATGTTCTCACAGAAAGGTGGGATTTTAAAGGAATCGTTTTTTTTGAGCTTTTACCGGATAACACAACGATTAATTCGGAAGTCTACTGTCATCAGCTGGACAAACTGAATGATGAACTTCAACAGAAAAGGTCAGAACTAATCATCAGGAAAGGTGTAGTGTTTCACCAAGACAACGCGAGACCTCACACAAGTTTGGTCACTCGCCAAAAGCTTTTACAGCTTGAATGGGATACAATGCTACACCCACCATATTCTCCAGACCTGGCACCATCGGATTATTATTTGTTCCGGTCACTCCAAAATTTTTTAGACGATAAAACCTTCCCCTCAAATGAGGAGGTCAAAAACCTCCTCGATCAATTTTTTGCCAGCAAAGACCAAAAATTTTATGAGCGTGGAATTATGCTACTACCAGAAAGATGGCAAAAGGTGTTGGACCAGAACGGTCAATATATAATTTAATAAAGTATTTGTTTATTATACGAAAACTGTCTTTCATTTCCACAAAAAAAAAACGAAATGACTTTCCGAACAACCCTACAGTTATTGTTCATACGTTTGTTTGTTTATTTTAAAACAACCTCTTGAAGAAATGTCCTCTCCTTATTGAATAGACTATAAAATACAAAGTTGCGGCCAAGGATGTGGAGAACTTGACCGTCATTTTTAACAAACTACTCACGATTGTTATTTACATCGGAACTGTGTTATGTGGGAATAATTGTTATGAAGCAAATTTACATTAAATGAAGGCACGATTCGCTGCTTGCAGTCTCGCGTTACACCTGAAAACGTTCAACGAGAATGAGGGAAGGATACCTCCTCGCACATAATGCAATGCATCCATATAACACTTGACCTACCTTTGCCCCATTAAATTATCATTAATTAAGCAGTTTTCAAGCACTCTTGGAGCTTCTTCGTGGGAGATTTCACGAGACTTGTGGAAAAATTCCTGAAAGAAAGCAAATTAATAATAATTTACGACTTAAGTACAAGGAATTTATTAAACATTGAATGAAATTTGCACGTATAATTAGGGAAAAATTAATTTCAACTGATTTTTAAATAGAATCTCCCGAGATAAAAATCTGAGTCTCTGAAAGCGAGACTCGAGTCTCCGTCTCTCATCAAGTGTCGCTGAGAGAGACTGTCAAAAAAACTGTTTAGCGTCTCTGAACGAGAGACTCGAGTCGCTCATAGAGAGATCCTCATTTCGTATCTAGTCTCAGAACGAGAGATTCGAATAAGTGGTGTCTCGATAGACATGCTTAAAAAAAGTTCAACATATTTCAGAGATCCCAGTCTTTGTAAAAGAGACTCGAGTCTCTCAATTTTTCAGTTTTATTCATTCAGTCTCTATATGAGAGTCTCGAATCTCTGAATTGACAATTTTATGGTTCGGTCTCTCATACGGAGGCTGTGAGAGATCCATAAAAACACCTAGACAATAACTGAGAGACTGTGAAAGACTGTGAGAGACGCTCTCAGAGGCGCTGAAAGACTCTGGGAGACTGAGAGACTGAAGAGAGACTGAAAAATTAACTACTAATTTACTTTAACTCAAATCTAGACTTACAACCATAGATTTTATTCATAATGCCGCAAACTACCGTTTCATAAAGTTCGAAGGTATCAACCGGAAGTAAAGCTTCTTTTGGCGCTTTGAGACTAAAAGTTTAAAGAAGGACGTAAATTGCGTACGCAGTGTGCAACTATCAGCTGTAGTCGAAAGCGTTCTTTAAATAATTACATAATTATTATTATTTATTTATCTACTGTTAGTTAGAAATCACTTCGATCAGTTTACTTTCAAGTCATATAATAAACGTTTCACACTTATACAAATGAATTAACCTGTACTTTTGACACTTTAAAACAATCTCAAACATAAAATTGTTACAATCGGAACAACTCATACGTATTTGAGAATGAATGAAACATTTTACATTTCGTTCGTGTTGTCTTTTCCTACCGTAACGTTATGATCCTTATTCAATTATGTAGTGGGTTAATATACGTAATACAGGGTCAGTGGAGGCGTAGCGTGGATTGGCACCCGGGGCGGTTTTCTATTGGGCACCCCCAAAATAAAAGATCAAATACTAAAAGTGCTAACGTGATTTTATTGTGCTGAAATTTCGATTATATTAACAAAATTTACTTCCTTACCTTGTTTTTTACGTTCGAAATATTCAAATTATTGATTCGAACTTTTTGTACAATTGTAACACATATATAACTCGAAGGACAATAGAAACGCCGAGTTTTTATTCTACTTTATTATAAATATTGATTTTTATTAATGTATTATGAAAATAACTAAAGTCTAGTTACTCTCAGCGAGTCTACAAAAGAACTGTTCTATCAAACTTAAAATTTTGTACACTAGATTCCGAAATCGACAAATTATCCCTCCCAATAACGAGGTTATTGACGGTAATATCAATGCACAATATACTAACCATGGGATAAACTCTCATTTGTGCTTCTGCGAATTTGCCTACGTGACCGTAGATTTCGGAAATATATTTAAGTCCAATAACAATAAGCTTTACACAAAGATATAATAAAATATGAAAATTTTATGCCATAAAGTCCCTGCGTCGGCATATCACAAATAAGGTTCCTTAACATACCTTGTCAAGTAGGATTTTATCAACTTTAATTTTGAGGAACTTCTTTCACAGGAAGCTGCCGAAACACAAATAGTTAAATAAAAAAATATATTTCACACAGCGCTAAACTCGGAAAATATTCGGGATAGTAGCGGTCGGCCCCAGGGCTCTCATCTAGGTCCCCTGTTTTCCTTATTCTACATAAATGATCTCAATCAACACAGTATTTTTTTAATTAATTTTTCCCACTCACCCGTCCATATTTTCCTGGACTAATGTGCATTTAGTTGCAGTTAAACAACGTGGGGACGCGATAAAAAAAAAATTCAACTTGACCGTGGTAGGTACAAGAAATAAGCATACGTTCAGATTAGGCTCATGTTTTTAACCGTGATCAACACGTGCAACAACTAGACTAATGTGCACCGTTGCAATGGTCGCAAAAGGCAATGTATGCATTATAGTTTGTTTAAATACATACGTATACATATACCCATATGTCTGTTGTATACACCTTGTATGTAGTACGTAGGTACATGGATGTTGCGGTACTAATTGAGTAGAGATAGCGATTGACGGCAGTGCTGCTGGGTGGCCAAGCTTTCAAAATGATAATTAACAAAACGGTGACTTCGGCACTTGGCCAAATTAACAAGTTGAAGCAGAACACAACGTATCGATAACAAAATGAATTGTAATGGTGCAACGCCTTATTTAAGAAAACTATCGTGTCTTACGGAGGAGTCATTACATTTACGCCGAAAATTCCACTGAACGAGATGCCGAATTAATCCAACAAAGAAGTTATTTTCTGATTTATAGTTTTACATATATTAGAAAATCGGGAACAGTTATGAGGAGCTAAACGATACGAAACGAAACGATCCAGCCCAACATTCCTCATAAAACTTTTGAAAACCTGATACCCATATGAATTTTTTTTATTATTGTGTATCTTTAATATATATAGCACTATTAAATATCATTATTTTAGTAAGAGATTAATGTATAATGTCGTAAATACAGTGACTAGTTAATCACGCACCTCGACTTCTTCTTGTACTCAGACAATATTCGCAAATTCGCAATTCCCGAAACGAGAACTTCCCCTTCATGTCTCAGAAAGTGTCCTACCAACTTATCTCTTCTTTTTGTTACTGACTTTCATAACGCCCTTTCGTTCTACTATTTCTAGCCTCCTTGTCCATACATATTTTGACCATCGTCCTTTAACACCACATAATGCATACATATATATTTTTCGAATTTTCAAACCTATCGCGAGAGATAGATTTTTGTTAAAAGAAAAAAAACGATTTTGTTGTTATTTATCTGTTTAAGTAATATTTCGTAAGGAACCGACCATAAATTAATTAAATATTACCAATATTTTTATTTATTTTCATTCCAAGATTTATAGTAAATTAAAAATTAAAACTTAACAGTTGTGTTTGTTTCTTAGAGAATGTCTTGTTCCGTAAAATTTTATTGTATTTTAAAAACCGCACTTCGAATTCGCAATCTGCATTCTGCATGTCCACAGTACAAGTTCTTTAAATTATCATAAACTTCAAGTGAACACCGTTCTCAAGCTTGTTTCGATAATCAGCACCATAATGTCTTGCCCGCACAGGTTCGAATCAACTGTTGATATGTAGTAATTGCTTTTTATTTTCTAACGGCTTTGGTACATTTTTATAACTGTCGCTCCAATTGTTCTACAAATATTTTCAATTAGAAAGTTCTCTTGCTGTCTGTTTAATAAAATTAATAATTATACAGGATTTTGCATGATGATTATTAAATTCATTAAATTCTTCTTCAATCCATTCATTCAAAGTCACAAAAGAAGTAAAAAATGTGTGATCAATTTAAAAATTACAGTTGTATGAATTAACTTGTAGATAGTCTTATTATAAATGACAAAAAAATTTTATTATTTTATTTAGAGAGTGTTCAAGTTGTCTTCAGTCACTCATGTTATTATTATTATTATTGCCCAATTACTGAAAGCTACTGTTGAACAAGGGTGCAACATAAATAAAGGATAAGCTGTTAGATTAATCTTTAAGATAGGATAAAAAATAAACATAGCATCTATAATTCATCACAAGTCGAGCTGCGATGATTACGACTAGATTACATAATGATGATTTTAGGTGAGGAACACTGAGTAGTAGGGGTTGTTTTTAGTAAATACTAGGAAGACATGACCATTAGTTGTTATTATATTCTTTCTGGCACCACAAACAATGGCTATAAGTTAAACATCCGAGTGACTACTAAGCTGAGGTAAAGCAAAATGGTTGAGAACCAACTGAAGATACAAGCTCTTAAAAAATGAAATTGCATCAAAATTGCTTCACTCATCCAGGAACTACTATGATCATCATCATCATATCATAAGATCGTCAGTCCTAAGACTGGTTGGACACGTACCTCCACTCTTTCCTGTCCTGAGCTAATCTTCGCATTTCCCTAATACTAGAACAACTCACATCCTTAACTATTTGCGAACAGTAATCTAATCTAGGTCTACCTCTACCCCTCCTAACTCCTGTTTCTGCCTCTAATATGTCTCTGACTAGACCTTCATGCCTGAGAAGGTGTCCTACCAACCTATCTCGCCTATTTTTTATTGACTTCCATAGAGTCCTCTGTTCTCCTATTCTTTCTAATACCTCTTCATTTCTAACCTTCTCTATCCACAGTATCCTCATTATTCGCCTTTAACACCACATTTCGAACGCTCCTAACCTTTTCCGCTATGATGTCACAAATCAACCGAGAAAAAGATCCAACCGGTCTCAGAACTGATGACTCTATGATGATGTTGATGATGAAGTCAAGAACTAAAATACTTCTCAATTTCTTTGGTGCATTATACGTACTGTATAGTATCGTTTTCTTGGTTGAATCGTACTGAAGATCTAACAGCGAGCTAATTGGCGCTGTGTTCTTTCTGGCGCTGCAGATCCTGCTGCCATGATGGTACTGACCATAATTCACAATTCAATTTGACTAGCGTTATAGGTACATATCGTACGTGACGGCGATTTTGCATCAGGCGTGTATGCTAATACACGCGGAATTGTCATGTCGAACAATGCTCGATGGAATCGGCCAGTTTCTCGGTCACGAACTGGTCCACCGCCGCGTCCAGAACGGAACAGATACAGGCGGTATATCGACCTGTATAAAAGCTTGTGAAGACAGCCCTCTGTAACAGTTCCTGGATCCGATCTAACAACCATCTACTGCTTGCTTTAATAAGTTACATAACGAACGAATCATGCTTCAGTGCTTATACCTTATTTATGAATATCAACTAGTAATACCCGTTCATC
The DNA here is from genome assembly GCF_000699045.2 of Agrilus planipennis. Classification (NCBI taxonomy): domain Eukaryota; kingdom Metazoa; phylum Arthropoda; class Insecta; order Coleoptera; family Buprestidae; genus Agrilus; species Agrilus planipennis. The sequence continues at coordinate 704,114 of NW_020438939.1, forward strand.
CTATTTCATTATACTTATATGAATCGCGTTGATAATGTAATACTCAAATTAGAAATGGACCAAACTTGTGTCCGTAGCGAAAATTTTTACTGGTTATTAAGGTGGTTGGCTAGCCACATATGACTTTTTTTCCATTTGAGTGTGACTCTGCCGCAGATAACCATCTGCAGACGCTAAAAAATAGCCAAATAATAAATAAAACATATACCATATAATCTCTCACTTGTTACTTCAACGTTTATGTATCCTCCTGCTACATACTGATGGATCTACCAGGTAAAGGAAACTGTGGAAGATGTTGTGTTATAGGAGGATGCTGATAACATGTATATGAAAAAGATTACAAATGAGGAGGTACTCAAACGAGTAGGAGAACAAAGGGGACTATAAAAGTCAGTAAGGGAAATGAGATATACAATGGTAGGTTACCTTCTAAGACATAAGGAAGACCTAGATAAGATTATTGTTCGGAAATAGTTTAGGATGTGGGTTGTTCCATTTTTTAGAAATGCATATATTGACTCAGGGTGGGAAGACGTGTGTCCAGTCTTCGGATTGATAAACCTGTGATGAGGATGTTTGGGTATGAAATGTTGGATCTGAATATGGATAAGGATACATGAATAATATTCTACCGGTTTCAGATGCTATTACGGATATGAAACTACTTATTTCGGATTATCCGATAGACTTCTCTCCTGTTCAAAATGATTAGAAACTTTTATATCAGACTCAGTTACGGTTTTCGGACAGATTTTTATTTTGGATATTCCATAGTTCGATTACATCCCTGTTTGATACTAAAATTGTCTTGTGTTCCAAATTAGTAAAAGCTTTCGGAGTCAGTATTAGGTGAACTACTGCTACCTGCTTCACGTCTAAAGGTCGTCATTGGTTGGACTTGATTCCTAACGTTTCGCTAGCGTGAGTGGTGAGTTTCTTCAGATGTCTTTCCATCGCCTCATGCTAGCGAAACGTTAGAAATCAACTCCAACCAACGACGTCCTTTAGACCCGAAGCAGGTGTTTATCAGTTTATCTTGTTTTCCTTAACATGTTGGCTCTTCTATCTCGAAAGATTTCTTCTGCCTCTGGCTTAGACATTAGGCCATAGGGTAGCAGTAGTGTTACGATTTATGATCCAACGTACGTCAAAGATTATATCACAAACTTGATATGTCGATAAAGAAAGAAGGCACCAATCCGTAACTCTCTTCAATAAAATTAATTGTAACTTTATGTTGAATTTTATTAGGATGCGACGACCATCCTTAAAGTCAGCAGTGTCATTTATGGGTGTTCCAAATCCATTACGTGTTTTACCATTTCATCTTCCAATAAGGCTCGTTTTTTTTTTCTCTCTGTGATTAATAGCATTACTTCCTTACAAATGATCTGGACGATAATCATGTGTCGCAGAATGCAATTAATACCTGCTACTACCATATTTGCTCTTGGAAACGGTCATCGCGATCCGTGGCTACCTGTACACCGTTTGCTTTCGTAATGGTGTTATCCTGATATGAGTGCTATGTGTACAAGTTCAGATGCATTCAAAAGCTCACGTTGCACCGCATTTTCGATATCGTACACATTTACGACAAGAACATTGAAAATGTTATTGGTACATGTTATACGAGCCCTGTCCAATCGTAATTAAAATTGGTTCGCACTAATGCAAATATCAAAAAAAAAAATACAATAATAAATTAATACAATTTGAAACAGTACAGAACCTGTTCTCGAAACTAAATTTAAACTTATAAAATGAAGAAAAAGGATCATAGGCTAGAAGTTAAAGCATAATACATTCGCCATTCAGAAATTTTACCGAAAATTGCGGACATTTCTTTAATCGTTTCGTTTACACTTCAAAATAAAAATTCTGACTTTTCTACCATCAGACGAAGTCCTCGTTCGGCGCCACACTGTGCTGAAGACGTCAAAGAAAAGTTTTTGAAGTGAAACTTCTTTACGCACGGTAGGGTAAGTTCGTTTCATGCGAATTGCTATGTAACGAAATCATGGAACGCATTTCCCCCGCTGTCTGTCCCCATGTATGCTTAGATCTTTAAAACTACGCAACGGATTTTAATGCGGTTTCTTTTAATAGATAAAGTAATTCAAGAGGAAGGTTTGTATTGTATAATACATGCATAATATAGTAGAGAAACACTGATAATTTTAAAGATTTGTAATGTGATGTCGTAAATAAACACATTTTTTGCGCCTACATTGCAAACGCTGGCTGAACCCTACGAGATAGATCAAAATAATATTCTACAGTATTGTACACCTTAAAAAGGTCTACAAAAATGTTCTTAGGAATAACCAACAATAACCATTTTTTATCCTTTACTTTTTACGAGAAATAATGAGTTATTTACGAAGCGATTTTAAGCAATATAGCATTAATCCTTATCCAATTAAGTACTTTTAAATACATTGTGCATTTAATATAGATCAATATGGCCCTTTATAGCATGTAATTTAAATGAATATTTTCAAAGATATTACAAACTTAAAATGCAGAAACATAGCGGTTGCAGCGGTACCGGCCGGTTTGTATTGTCTAATGACAAAAAAGCTGTGATTGTTGTATATAAAGACATTCTATAGTATATTTACTATGAGCATTGCACCCGTGCGAAGCATAGTGTACAAATTATACCATTAAACCAATTCCTTAACCCCTATCCCGGTATGTTTGTGTGTTTGAAGAAGTTTCACTTCAGTAGCGTGTTGTATAATTAATTATACGTTGAATTTTTTTCTTTCACTAAACTGTGTCGGTTTGCACAACACTATTACTAAACTGGGAAATTATGAAATGAAATATCAAAATTTTTATTTGATTTACTCTTAGATCCCCCAACAGCGCAGATAAATCTGCCCGCAGAATTAGTACGAGCAAGAATACGAATAATTTTCGTTTCTATTCGATATCAAATATTTACTTTTATTTAATTTTATGCATATTAATTTAGTGTTGATAATACCTAGGATGTAGTGCAACCTTGTCATAGCTAGAATTTCAACTAACCACATCGTGAACAAAGTCGCCAGTTCCCAATAGAAATGCCCAATAATAAATAAATATTTATATGTGTGAACATATACATAATTATTATAAGTATTAATTTATTATATGTATTGTTGAGAACAGAGGTAGATACAATAATAAGGGTTGTAAAAATTTATTTTTGGGAAAACTCAATGTAGCTTAATCCATTTTATTATAGCCTTGAAAAAAAACTTCTGAGGAAGCGAAACGTCAAAAAAAAAAAAGTAACTGTACGTGTATAATGTTACAAAACGCTCTGAATGTGTTGGATTTTACCTCAAGGCTAGCCAATTGTACATACATATAATTTTATAAAATGATGCAATGTGGACTTCTTGTAACCCTTATTACAGTACCTCATATGACATTCAGCAAACGTTTAAGGAATAAAGGATCACGCAGAAAGGACGTGAAGAAGTTACAAAACTTGAAATACAGAAAAATAATCCGCTAGGTACACTTTTTGAAAGATACCCCATTTATTTCTGTATCATCAATTCAAATCAATCTTTCACTTTCCAAATTATTCGTCTCTACAATTTACTGTAATAAAGTGTGAACTGAGGAAAGAACAAAAACAACCTAAAGTTATTGAGCATAACGATTTCAATATGCATTTGTTAAGTAATTCAAAAAAGTAATTGCTACTGTAACACAAGTACCACATTACACGTAATAAAGGTGTAAACACATTTTTAGTTCAGTATAAATTTTATCATAAAAATGCTTCAATATTAATATCATTTCATTTCCATTTCGGTTATTCTTAGTTTAAAAATTTATAACGTATTTATTTATTAACGTTATTGTAACGTACAAACGATCCATTTCATAAAATTGGATACATCCAAAATTTCCTATACTATCGATCCCTCATTGTTTAATACAAAATCCACAAAAAATAGCATCTTTAACATCCATCTCCAAAGATTCGCTGATGCGCGCATAATCGCGCGTTGATCCGCGTTCGTCTGAACTCAGCCTAATAACTGTGAATGTTACTTACGTTGGCGTTATTGATATAAAGCGAATTGGATTTATACAACTTATGTACATAATAAAACCAGCAACAATTTACTGTGTGGCATGTTCTGTATTTCGTTAAGTAAATTCGAAACAGGTTCGGTTCACTTTCCCTTATTGTTGCGAGATGTGTGGAACAGAGGCGTACCCGAATTAAATGCCAAATACTAATTGTAGGAGTTATAAATCCAACCGATTTTTTTTTTAATTGTCTCCTTTTATTGTAAGATGAAGCTGCACACAGTGACACTTCATTATTCTTAATAAAATATGTATAGGTACATATTACAAACTGTTAAAAAAAAAACAATTTATCACTTTCACTCATGACTGTCACTTAAGTTAGTGTTCACTCAAATAACACTAAAATATAGCCATGGTTGTACTCCACACTTGCTTTGAACGAGTAGCCAATCGAATTTAGACACAGGATCCCATATGGTCCTGTATTTTTCTGAAGTCCATGCACAAGACATTAATGTCCAACTAACGATTAAAAATATTGTTGTTGAATTTTTAGAAGAAAACCCAAGTACTTGCAATATTTGTATAGAATACTCTAGGTCATTTATGACCTGCTTACTTGAATGATGGATTTAGCGTTACTTACAGATTTTCCATCGAAATTAAGAGATTAGTAGCGAATTTTATTTTTCTTTTTACAACTACATAGGTGCTTATGTGGATCGACTTCTTTATATTCAAAGTTAACGAAAATTACACTGCTGATTCTCATATTGAAGATTCATTATCATTATCCTCATGTTGATATGCCCACCAAATTATAATTCATTGGTTCGAAATAGGCAGTCACAGGATTCTCATTAATGATAGGATAGAAAAAAAAGTATAAATTTTTTTTATAATTCCCCAATTAATCTTTAGTTGTGTGCGTATGCCTTTCACGGTCACGATTTGTAAACAGCAGTATCTTCTTTATGAAACCCTACGTAGGCTTGCGATTTTAAGTTCTCTAAATGTCTGTACCTACACTAAATTGTAGATCGAGACAAATTCTTCAAAGGAAAGTCGTCCTGTATACAATACCTACAGGAATTGGTCATCCTTGTTGTAGATAATCGTAAGCTAATGTTATTGTTAACAATATCATCGTTATGCTCAAAAGTCTATTGCAACTAGGGTTACCACCCGTACTTTATTATAGAGTATTGTACTCTATTTCGACTGTGCGTACGTTATACTTTACAAGACACATAAAGTACTCAAAAATACTTTATTTAAGGCCTTAAGTAAACATCGTAATTTTGTAAACGATTATTCTCAATTCATAGTATTTTTACATCAATAATACTGCACAGAAAAATGGCAAGCCATATTTACGGAACAATCTGATTTCCCAAATCTATTCAAAGTAGTGTCACATTTGCTGTCCGTTCCGGCCACTTCAGCATTTACAGAAAGAGTATTGTCTGTTATGAACGCAAAGTGGTGGGACGACAGGAATAAAGCTTCATTAAAACTAATTAAAAATGAGCTTCAGTTTACTTAAATCTTTGTTTGCCATGTTTAGAGGCTATTAATGTATTTAAGAGCAACAGCAATTTGTTACTGGCTGCTAGGTGTAACAAAAAATATGTTTTTCAAAACAAAAAATAAAATACTTTATTTTTATGCTGAGTACTTTTTTTTTTAACTTTTTAATCGAGAAATACTTTATGTAAAGCCTGAAAAGGTGGCAACCCTAATTGCAACTGTTATCAATTTTTGAGAGCTTGGCCTTCAACTGAGCTGGGTTAATTCACAAGGGGAGACATTATGAGCGAATATTAAGTATCCCTACGTATTCTTCGAATTTATAAAATTGAAATCTTTCTTCTGTTTGGATTGATGGACTGGCAGCCACACTATGGACAACAAAAAATGAATATGTGCAGAGAATCGCTTTTTCTTTCACCGTCCATTGTTCGGTTGTAAATAATGGTGACTCATGTGACAGGTTGGTAAAATATATGAATGAGATAACACCTACCAGACTTGCTACCATTTTCAGAGCTCACTACGATATGCTACGTATACGCGTGGGTTCATTGATTGCCATTGCACGTTACAATATCAATTTTATTTCGTAAAGTAATTGGAGCGGAACATAGCGCAATGCAATTATAATAAATGGTAGTATTAACAATTTAACGAGTTTTGTGAAAAAGCGATTAACAACGGCCTGCAAAAGTTATATCTATTATATAGATAGATATATTTTATTAAGTGATACTTCAATTACATCATTATTTTGATTTATTGCATTTGTCTCATAGTCAGTGGCGGCTCGTAGCTAAAGTTATATGTATATTATTGTAAATAAATAAGAATTAGTGTTAAATAAATTTATAATTTTGCTTATCCACTCTTTTTGGCTCTTTTAGCAAAATCTTGTCTCTGTCAGTCATTAGGACCCCATGGTACAGGGCCACAAGTAAGTTAAAGGCAGCGCTGGATATGGCCACTGACTTTATGCTCAAATATTGTATTGTACAAGTACATAAAGAAAAAATTAATGAAAAATGGACTTCTTATATTAGATGTTATCGATAATGTCAAATTAAAATAGCAGGTGCTGTAGTTCCACTGTTCATAGTAGTTGTTGTAGAACAAACAGAATAGCTCAAAACCCCAACGCCAAAACATGACACTTTAGTTGTCCGAATCACTTTCCGGTAACAAAGTTGCCTTCTTCAGGAACTGAAGTTCACTTCAGTCGCTGAAGAAGAAGGTACAACAACCGCCAAAGTTTTTCCAATCTTCATATATATATAGTAGTTGTTGCATATTGTTGTCATCATTTGTTTGGCAGTCATTCGAGTTAGTGTTTAATGGCCTGTGGCGAAATTTCAGTGAAATTATTAAACGAACGCTATCAAATATAAATTATCCGCGTGCATACAATTATGGTTTAACTGATGACATAAATCCGTTTTATCGGACCGCACACTGTAGGAGTAAATTGTTGCTATCATAAATCATGCAAAGATTGTTCCACATTGATATACCTGAACCATATGTGCAAATTATTGCGTATGTACAACGACGACCATGTCCATGTATATCTGGCGCCTGACATCCGCAAAATCAATAACCGTCTACCATCTTCCGATATATTAAACCGATACTAAATAGTTTATAAACAAAACCAGAAGTTGAACCTCTACGTACAACTCTTGTGATGAGCAGGGATTTTTATTATAATAAGAGCTGCATAGATGTAGAACACATAAATTTTTGGTAATTGTCTATATGATGGGACCGTAGCTCTGACGGGGGTACGGGAGGTGGAGGTGGTAGGGGGAGTCCAAGGACTTCATCCCAATTAATAGAAAGAGGGGGCCATGAAGTGGAAGCGGGGTAAAAATGTAAAGGGAAGATGTCTAGATAATGAGACGATGGCTCGGGCGATGGCGGAGAGGGAGGAGCGGGGGTAAGGATGACCTTGAACAACCATAAGAAATCGGTAAAAGTTGAGAGTGACGACATGGAGGCGCAGGAGGTGAATCTAAAAAATATTTTTTTTTTAATGTAATACATGAATAAATCCACAATTTTGTGTAGGGTAAGGGTGAAGTAAAGTACATAGAAGGTGGGTAAAAGTGGGGCGTTTCTCTGGCATTTAATCGTGCATTATATGGTAATAAGTAAGATTATGAAATTTTTAATTTTTTAGCCTCCATCTACCCTGCCTCTATTTCGGCGCCCCCACTTTTTATCAATGGCGTTGAAGTTCTTGGACCTCCCCCTATTTCGTCACCCCTGCTACGACCGTCTGAGCGATGGTCCCATCATCTAGACAATTACATATCTCATTCATTCATCTCATCATCTCCTATGCCTGCATTTTGTTACCTTCAACTTTTACCACTCTTTTGGGGTTGCTCAAGTTTAGTCAACCCCCCCTCCAACTACCTACAGCCCCCGTCTGAACTATAGTCCCAGCACCTAGACATTTATCATTTTACAGCCCCTACTTTTTATCAATGGAAATGAAGTCTTTGGACCTCCCCCCCTACCTCCTGGCCCCACTGTCACTTCTCGAGCGACGGTCCCATTATTTATATCAATTATCAATCTTTTTGTTGAGTATTACGATGAGTAAAACGTAGTGAAATGGTCTATAAAAATTCTTTCGGCGGCGCGGTATGCATTTGGAACTTTCGAATATTTTTCATGATGTCCCCCGATNCATCATTATTTTGATTTATTGCATTTGTCTCATAGTCAGTGGCGGCTCGTAGCTAAAGTTATATGTATATTATTGTAAATAAATAAGAATTAGTGTTAAATAAATTTATAATTTTGCTTATCCACTCTTTTTGGCTCTTTTAGCAAAATCTTGTCTCTGTCAGTCATTAGGACCCCATGGTACAGGGCCACAAGTAAGTTAAAGGCAGCGCTGGATATGGCCACTGACTTTATGCTCAAATATTGTATTGTACAAGTACATAAAGAAAAAATTAATGAAAAATGGACTTCTTATATTAGATGTTATCGATAATGTCAAATTAAAATAGCAGGTGCTGTAGTTCCACTGTTCATAGTAGTTGTTGTAGAACAAACAGAATAGCTCAAAACCCCAACGCCAAAACATGACACTTTAGTTGTCCGAATCACTTTCCGGTAACAAAGTTGCCTTCTTCAGGAACTGAAGTTCACTTCAGTCGCTGAAGAAGAAGGTACAACAACCGCCAAAGTTTTTCCAATCTTCATATATATATAGTAGTTGTTGCATATTGTTGTCATCATTTGTTTGGCAGTCATTCGAGTTAGTGTTTAATGGCCTGTGGCGAAATTTCAGTGAAATTATTAAACGAACGCTATCAAATATAAATTATCCGCGTGCATACAATTATGGTTTAACTGATGACATAAATCCGTTTTATCGGACCGCACACTGTAGGAGTAAATTGTTGCTATCATAAATCATGCAAAGATTGTTCCACATTGATATACCTGAACCATATGTGCAAATTATTGCGTATGTACAACGACGACCATGTCCATGTATATCTGGCGCCTGACATCCGCAAAATCAATAACCGTCTACCATCTTCCGATATATTAAACCGATACTAAATAGTTTATAAACAAAACCAGAAGTTGAACCTCTACGTACAACTCTTGTGATGAGCAGGGATTTTTATTATAATAAGAGCTGCATAGATGTAGAACACATAAATTTTTGGTAATTGTCTATATGATGGGACCGTAGCTCTGACGGGGGTACGGGAGGTGGAGGTGGTAGGGGGAGTCCAAGGACTTCATCCCAATTAATAGAAAGAGGGGGCCATGAAGTGGAAGCGGGGTAAAAATGTAAAGGGAAGATGTCTAGATAATGAGACGATGGCTCGGGCGATGGCGGAGAGGGAGGAGCGGGGGTAAGGATGACCTTGAACAACCATAAGAAATCGGTAAAAGTTGAGAGTGACGACATGGAGGCGCAGGAGGTGAATCTAAAAAATATTTTTTTTTTAATGTAATACATGAATAAATCCACAATTTTGTGTAGGGTAAGGGTGAAGTAAAGTACATAGAAGGTGGGTAAAAGTGGGGCGTTTCTCTGGCATTTAATCGTGCATTATATGGTAATAAGTAAGATTATGAAATTTTTAATTTTTTAGCCTCCATCTACCCTGCCTCTATTTCGGCGCCCCCACTTTTTATCAATGGCGTTGAAGTTCTTGGACCTCCCCCTATTTCGTCACCCCTGCTACGACCGTCTGAGCGATGGTCCCATCATCTAGACAATTACATATCTCATTCATTCATCTCATCATCTCCTATGCCTGCATTTTGTTACCTTCAACTTTTACCACTCTTTTGGGGTTGCTCAAGTTTAGTCAACCCCCCCTCCAACTACCTACAGCCCCCGTCTGAACTATAGTCCCAGCACCTAGACATTTATCATTTTACAGCCCCTACTTTTTATCAATGGAAATGAAGTCTTTGGACCTCCCCCCCTACCTCCTGGCCCCACTGTCACTTCTCGAGCGACGGTCCCATTATTTATATCAATTATCAATCTTTTTGTTGAGTATTACGATGAGTAAAACGTAGTGAAATGGTCTATAAAAATTCTTTCGGCGGCGCGGTATGCATTTGGAACTTTCGAATATTTTTCATGATGTCCCCCGATTTTGATTTTATTTATTAATGTAAAAATTACATTTTTAAACGGATATTTTCATATTGAACAAGATAACTCCAATAATACTATTACAGTATACACCTCTAGTAGGTATTCCTTGTTTCATTCTGCGGTAGACAGTATCCATAATGATGGCATAAATCATTCGGTTATCAGTTGGCCAGGCAGGCACATCTAAGGCCCTTTGGCGGTTGCACGTAGTTCTTCTCTATATCTCACCGCTCTCGGACACGAAACCATTTTGTTCCGGTTTAGGATACGAACCGAGACTGAACTTATCGGTTTATTAGAGCCGGTGCTGCAATTAGCCATTACGGCCAGCCTAATTGCGATTTATACCCTTTTTGATTTAATGGGAGTCTCTCGCGCGATTTAATGGCAGATCGCAGAAGAAAAGACACTGGAACGCTGCAAAAGCTTCCGTCAGAAACAACTGACGGCATCAATATAAAAAAAAAGAAAACGAGAAAAATCGCCAATCGATGTTTAATTTATTGTGTAATTCATACTATAATGGGTGTATTTATTTGCTTCTAAATTTACCGATGAAGACATTCCTAGTACAATAACAATAATTGTTCGGTGAGACAGTATTATGCTTTTGGTTTCTTCGTGTTATTCTCATTGCTATTACTAGTATATTTTTTACAATATGTAGTTACACTCTGATTTGTAATTTGTATGCATCATATTTAAACAATTGTTGTTTTAAATTCGGTTCAGTTATTAAATATCGAATTAGATATAGACTAGCTACAATAATAGAATTTTTCATTCTTCTTAAAATCAAATTTAATTTTCATCAACTATTATTACTGGTGAGTCCATCAAACTACGTATACTGTGATCAAATAGAGCAATAGTCCCTCTTCAGTCTCTTTTAAGAACTATTTAAATGGGTGGTTATGGTGAGGGTAGCTACAGTCACAAAGATAGAAATACGGTGCGAGTGAGATAAAGACAATAGAAAAGTGAAAAACCAGAAAACCAGAGAAAACTTGGAACAAGATAGGCGAGCAACTTTGAGACGAACCAGTGTCCATTCAAATTCTAAACTATTGTAGCGAGCACAAGCGTGTTTGTGTGCGAACGGGCATACGTGTGTGTGAGCGACTTATCGATTCGTCGACTAGCCGCGGGCGCCTTTCTTCATGTGCGCCGTATTTGTAAATGTGTGTGTCGTAACTGCGTTCTGGGAAAGCACTTAAACAGTTCAAAGAAAAAATAAACTATCCGGACGTTTTCCAGAAGGTTCCCGAAAGGAAACAAAAAAGTATTTAAAGCAAGAAACGATCGCTGAAAAGAAGTAGAAATAAATTGACTGTTGCAGAAGTGAAATAAATAGCGCAGTGAATAGTGATATATTAATAATTAGTGTAAATAAATCCTTTTTGTCGTTATTAGTTAAAAGTTAATTTTGTTAAACCTAGGAACATTACACTATGATACAACCAATAAACCATTGGGATCCGGTCTTCTGAGATTTCATTTTAAAGGTCAAGTATGATTCCATCCCCAAAGGAATCGAGGGTTATCATTTGTAAATACATGCATTACACCCATCAACGACGTAATGGTCCAAAAATATGGGTACCTATATATACAACAATATATTTATTTTTGCAGTTTAACGCAACAATTATGAAAATATACAAATTCAGTACTGTTAAAAATGATAACAATATTTGAATGATGACATTTGTAATTTCTACAAACGGTAAATGAGGATCATCTTCTATTAAATTACAATAAGCATTTAAAAGAATTCCCCGAAGAACAATATCAGTAGGTCTTTTTTCTTTGCCTGTCATATCCATGAAGCACAGAGTAACATTTAATGACTTCATAACCGGAAAAAGTCGTGGAAAACGGTTGAAGGATTTCGCGGTGACGTTTATATGTGCGGGGGCCATTTATTGCCTGAGCTAAGAAGACAGTTTATGGTGTTTATGATTATGGCGGTAAGAGAGAGCGCTACATTGGTCGTAACTTGAATTTAAGAGTATCTTAGTTTTCCGAGCACGTTTCCGTCATAATGTGATTCCAGACGGCAGCAGACCACGTCTCGTCCCTTAATTGAAATTAGCTGGCTACGTCCGAAAAGGACGAGAGACAATGGCGACGTTCGTACGCCGCCGTCGCGACGCCCATTAGTTACGATGCAATTGGGCTCCATGAATTCAATAACCTTGCCAGTCGTAACCGAAACTCTGGGAAATATGTTTATTGCCGGGAATAGCATCAGAATAATACCGACGATCCCGGAAAGCTCTTCTCTGCTTTCAGCGAAAAGCTCTGTTTTCATATATGTATATAGTACCTAGTGGGATACAATTAAAGTTTATACTGACTTGAGTAATTTTGATGAACGTTCAGCATGCTTAGCTTCATTTTTAATTACATCTGCACCAGCACTGGGTCTGGATACTGGTAAAATGTGTCCAAATATTGGATACCAGCAAAAGAAGCTGAATACCAAATGGCTTGGCGTTCACCACTTCATTTGTGGTATTTTCGAAAACGCGCTGTTAAGACAGCAGGTAAAGGTTGGTCTGTGTTCTGTCGGAGCTGCCTGCGACGCGCTGATGAGATCCAAAAAGATCGAAATCGCGATCCGCGTCTGGCAGTTTCGACAAAATACAGACCACTGCGAATTATTTTGTTCGATTATGGTAACGTCCCTATCACGTTGACGTGAGCTACGCCGGGATTAGTTTCAGCAAGTAGATATCCATATTTTTAAATGGACCTTGTTGGAGCATACGTAATCCTCAAATGTAGCAAGGTACTACAGATGGCGCTCACCACGCCATTTGTGGTATTTTCGAAAACGCGCTGTTAATACAGCAGGTAAAGGTTGGTCTGTGTTTTGTCGGAGCTGCCTGCGACGCGCTGAGGAGATCCAAAAAGATCGAAATCGCGATCCGCGTCTGGCAGTTTCGACAGAATACAGTCCACTTCGAATTATTTTGACCAAATGTCTTCATAGATAGATAGAAGTACGTACGCTGCTGAAAGCGTTACTTGGGGTCAAAAATCACTAACAATGAATTTTTATGAAAGTGTCGTTAACTATCACATTCACCAAAAAAAAAAAAAAAGTTTGTAACTTACGAAATTGTCACTAAAATTAAATAATACCTTTTTCTTAAGATTCCGGGGTGAATGTAGTATATTTTTTTTTAATTACACCTCAACATAATACTCAATTTACAGAAATATAGAGCACTTATCCAAAGAAAAATACTGTTCTCGAGGGATAGAAAAACTAGTTTTATGTGGTCGTCAAGAGATACAAAACAATATTAGTTTTATGTGACCGTCGATGGTCTTTGACGCGTATTTAGAAATCAACTCAAACAAAACCACGGGTAAATCCTATCATGAAATTTTGTACACACGTTGACAGGGTACAGAAAAGGGCACAGGATACCTTTTATCCAGAAAAAAATGCTGTTCCTTAGGGATACAAAAAATTATTACTTTTATGTGACCGTTGATGATCTTTGACGCGTATTTAGGAATCAACTCGATCAAAACCACGAGTAAAACCTATCATGAAATTTTATACACACATTGTCAGGAGTACAGAAAAGGTCAAGGGGTACCTTTGACCAAGAATAGAAATACTGTTCCCGAGGGATAGAAAAATTAGTTTTATGTCGTCGATGGTCTTTGGCACAATAAAACCTAGTAATTAATATAGAAATTATTCAGTATGTATAAATGTATTTCTAATCCAATTAAAAACCTATCTGTATAATGAACTACAATTTAAAAACAAACATACATATGTCTATGATTTAGTTGACCGCCTATATTATAAATTGATGTACACATATGAAATGAGAAACAATTTGTAAAAACTATCAGCGATATATTTGATGTTTTTATTGACCCTTCGCGACCCAAGGTTCATGCAAATACGATTATGAGTCGATAAGTTCGCATGTGCACCACATAAACTCGAGACCTTATTCAAAGGTAAATTGCAATAAAACGAATGCTTTATTATTCGCAGTACAACGTTTGCATTGTTTAGTATGGAATAACATGTAATTGAAGTTGAAGTCCCAAAGACAATTTACTTATGCGTACATTTAAACGTATGATTCAGTGCGATAACTGTAAACCGAAGTGTACTTGTACTTTGCTATCTTCGAGCTGTATGATTTAATAACTTTACAAAACGCATTTACATACAAGTATGTAAATCGAAAGATGATATAAAGGTGCATCCAGAAAGAGCGAACAAATACTCGTTCGTCTCCCTGCTCTACCACAATTTCATTATTTATTGTTTTCAATATTATGTGAGCTTCCAGCGTCACTTACTTATAATTAGATCTAACTATAACACATGAACTTTATGATGGTTTGTTCAGTTGTTGTTTATATTAAATACCTAAACTTGAACTGAACATGCATATTCTTCTAAATCGCTAATCGTATGTCTAAACGCGCCCTTAGAAGGTAGTGTTAGAGATGTGCAAAATGGTTTTTTTAGTGTTTGCATTATATCACCAGTTGCGAAGATTTAGTATGATTCACATTTTTTTGTTTGAAGTGATTGAGATATAATTTTTCTAATCTTTGAGTTGATAGTTTTTTTAGTTCAGCAACAAATAAGTCTTCTGTAGACACAAACATCAGAGCCAAAATAGGGTTGTAAATAATTTTATTGATGTAAAATCAACATCAATCATTTTATATCAAAATATTTACAACCCCATTTTGTTTCTGATCTTTTACCCATTGGAATAAGAGATTGAAGTGGAATCCATAGTTTCTTTAGCTTTGTGTGAAGCTTTTTTTGAATCGTTTTCTGAGAATTTTGGATTATAGGCATTTATTAGCACACCACAATATCTTGTAATTTTCAGTTTAACAAAGCTGGCGTATATCAATTCGATATTGTTTTGAGGGTTGTTTTGTCGTAATTTAGAACTTCAAAACTCCATGGACCACGATATTGAACCCGGAAAACAACATCGATCCAATATTTTAGATTATCCATTTCCAAGGAGTATAGAATGTTTTGGGCTTTCTTCCATTAAAGAATTAAAAGGCATTCATGGAATGTCTCTTTGTCCCCGTTTTAAGCTTCTAATTCGTTCAATGGTCAATGTGAGCAACTTTCATTGAGTAATCATTTTATATAATGTTTGATCGGTGATACTAGCAAATGTATTTTACATTTTACAAATAGAAAATAGGTTTAGAAAAGTATTTTNAGATATAGTTTTTCTATCTTTATATTATAGTTTCTTCAGTTCAACAACAAAGAATTCTTCTATATGTATCCTTTTTTGCCTTTGTCGCCGTTTTAATTGGAAAAAAGGCACATATGACAAAATAGTTTGCTTAGCGTGAAAGATCAGAGCCAAAAGAGGATTGCAAATAATTTTATTGAAATAAAATCACCATTAAACATTTTATATCAAAATATTAAGAAACCTATTTTGTTTCTGATCTTTTGCACATTGTAGTACCTAAGAGAATAAAATGGAATCCATAGTTTCTTTAGCTTTGAGTTCATCTAATAAGTTTTTCGAATCGGTTTCTAAAAATTTTGGATTATATGCACCTATTAGCACGCCATAATATCTTATAGTTTTCAGTTTAACACAGCTGGCCTATATCAATTCGATATTGTTTGGCGGGCTGTTTTGTCGTAATTCATAGAATTTCGTAGTTCCTTGCTAACGGAAGGATAAGTGGCGATTTGGCAGATAGTGATGTCAATTTGGAACTTCAAAATTCTATGGACCATGACATTGAACCCAGAAAACAATAACGATCCAATATTTCAGATTACCAATTTCCAAAGATGTTAGAATTTTTTGGACTCTCTTCAGTTAAAGAATTAGAAGGCATTCATAGAATGTCTCTGTCTCCGTTTTAAGCTTCTAATATCTTCAATGGCCAATGTGAGCAACTTTCATTCATTATTTTATATAATATTTGATCGGTGATGCTAGCAAAACTTTTACGTCAAAAATGTATTTTGCATTTTACAAATGGAAAATACGTTTGGAATACGTATTTTAAATATAATACAAAATTCCTTTCTCAAAAAAGTATTTGAATGCAGGTAAAGATAGGTATTTTTTTATTTTGCATTTATATTTTAAATGCAAGTATTTCAAATAAATCACATTTCTCATTACGCTTTGTTAAAATTGTAATATAAAAAGAAAGTACGCCGACAACTTAATGTATAATCTTTCTGCTCCGTGAACGTTTTGCCTTACCTGTATATTACAATTAAAACCCAATAACTATTATCCTTTACACATATTGTCATTTACGGTTATTTAATTATCTGACAATGAGTTATTATTGTGGGTGTATTTTTTAGTGAGTGCATACAGATATATATATATATACGTGCTTATATAATAACTACATACCACAAGGAGTTTTCATCAAGGCATTATAAAGCTATTTTAGTATTGAATCGTATAAGAGGTAGATATGACCTTTTTGTTAATTTAATTATTGCAAACTATGCCGCCAAATACGGATGTTGTTTTGTATGCTCCCCTGTTATTTTTTGCGTTATTAAGACTACTTTCTGTTACTCTTTTCGGCATCTGGAACAGCGAAGAACAATAAAAATAATTAGTTTTTTACTGCGGCTTTCCTGAGGTCCTACGTTTTCCACGCTGTTCGCTTTCAATTAATGTAATTGTTGTTGAACAATAGAAAATCCATTGACTGTCAAAAGTAATAGTTAAAGCAGTGGGTGAATTATTTATTTATTGTTAAGCCTACATTAAGAAGCTTCCCGCTGGAGCTACCCAGTTGGCTCTGAAATTAGTATAATTTCAAACGTACCGAGCAGGCGGTTTAAGTTTTATCGTCGTCGCATGGACACCAAAAGCTTTTAACAACCAATAATTTAAGTTTAACCTCATAAAATAAATGGCCGGCTGAAAAAAAAACCCTATAGGATGCGGTTCTCATAAGAAAAAACAATAAAAATGCCTGGAGCAACGAACAAAAAAATCAAAATAGCCTAATGAAGAGTAATCAATTCTAGAACCCATCAGGTGCATGTCTTAAAGCCTCCCTGCATACGAAAAAGTGGAAAATCTTGTGCTTAATCTGTAGTTGTTTCGGTTTCATCAAAAGGAATTATTCATTTTTGTAATATACATATTAATAATTGAAATTATAATGAAATTACGCTAAAAACTGAAGATTTAAAGTAACAAGGTAGTAGTGATTAGCAAAATTAGCTTTGGTTTTGCAGTTTTGGTCTTTGTCTTGCGAAAATGCAAAACTAAGACCTAGACGAAGATTGTCTTTATATTAACAAGGCCAAAACCAAGACCAAGACCAAATGAACAAGATCAAGACTAAAACCTAGACCGAATATGTAAGACCAAGAGCAAACTATTAATTATTATCTACTTCCGGTGGATTTGAAGCAAATTTAATATATTATTTTCTTGGAACAAAACATTTTTAGTATTTGAAATTTTCAGTCGGCTTTAGGTACTAAATTTTAACACTAAACATAAAAAAGAAACTTTACCACTATTAAAAAAAAGGGATCTACAAGGATGTCCTTGGTGTAAGTGTTCTTTGTTCCTATGTCTGGACAACACATGGTTTAAATATAGAGAGAAGCTTATTTTTTTTTTCAATATTTTTGACGTGACAACGTCTTATAATTCGATGGAGCCGGCTGCACGCACGGAAAAACATGACTCATGCGGCGTTACCTCGCTCTGAGGCGTTCCATATAAGGCTTGAAGTGCAAGCGAGAGCGCGGAACGAGCGACAAAGAGGCAAAATCGGCCCCCGCGTTCGGCAGCGTTCGACATCTGTCTCTCTCCTACTTGAGTGAGCGATGCGTCCGCGTGGACAGCTGCTATACAATAATACATTTCCATTTACCTCCTTTTCTATATCCATACAAAATATCTATCAAACAAATAAAATTAAAATTTTCTTTTAAAAAATGAAACCATTCCATCAGTATTATCTTATGACGTTGTCACGTTCAATTATCGTCAGTAAACCGACTTTACAGACAACCTATTTTTTTACTTCCTTCAAGTACCTTGCACTATTTTGTTCGCTGAAAGGTCAATTTATCCCTTGGAGGAAGGGCCAATTTATGAATTGGAGAAAGGATAAATTCTCGAATTTTCATATCTCTCACAGCTATCGATTATTTTCTGCCATGACAAGCTCTCATGTATGGCAGAAAATTTCAGCATTTAAGACTTAACACGCAAGGCCAAAACTAAAACCAAGACTGAGACTATATCAGCAAAACCAAAACCAAGACTGAGACTATATCAGCAAGATCAAAACCAATAACAAGCCTAAAAGTATTTGAGAAAGAACAAGACCAATACCAAGACCGAATAAGCAAGACCGAGACCAATACCATGACTGGGGCAGGCACTACAAAAGATATTAATATTACTTGAAAATATTGACCTATATTACATTAACAATTTAATTTTGCCAATAATTGAAAATATTGATTGATTGATAACGGGACTGGACTGACCGGATGGTCGAGTCCAATTCTGACTTTAGTTGCTGTATAGTAAAATAGAGAGATAAAGTCAAAACAGGTAGATAATTTGCAACAGTGTGAGAAATGTCATCAGGCACTTGTAGACCTAGCAATTACTTCTTGTATTTCACACCTGACCGCAAAACCATCAAACACAGCTTGCGGCCAAGGAACTTTAACTAATAATCGTCGAGAAAGATCTGTTTCCTTCTCATCATCCGTTCTTTTTTTTTTAAATATAACAAAAGAAAAGATAATGCAAACGTACATATTAAATAGCACCCTTTTATACGTATCTTAAACAGGTTCTTGTGTCTAATAGTTATACGTGATACTTTCGAAATGGTGGAGATTTCTTGCCCTCAACGGTTGGCTGATGGATTATGTTTCTGTAGAGTAGTGAGATTTGGTTCAGTTGCTGTTTCACTTCATTTAGATTTCGCCTTCACTTCAAACTCCGGCAGATTCGAACAAAGCCAGCGGTTTTATTTAACATGAAGGATTCTTTCGTAAACAATTTCTAAAGAAGAATTGTCGAAACGTGGCAAATACATCAAAACAAAACATGACATGCAGTGACATTCAATAGTGTAATTAAACCTTAAAGGAGGACTTAAAAAATTAGTTTTGCACAAAAAATAATTAATAACTAATTGTAGGTACGACACACATCTGCGAACCTTTATTTGGTGACACTGTTATCAGTGCTTTTTATGGAGATTTATGGCATTCGATTTTCACAAGTTTTAGACATTTTTCTATCAATCGGTTTGTTTAAGATGAATGTTTTTTTTTTATAAAATTTATGCATGTGAAAGTGGGAGTTTGTTTATTTGCTACAACTTCACATCTTAACTACTCAACCGATCATTATGAATTTTTGTACATATATTGTCAGGGGTACAGAAAAGGACATAGGGTACTTTCTCGGCATCATCATCATAAGGTCGTTAATCCTAAGACTGCTTGGACACGCACCTCCACTGCTTCCTATCCTGAGCGAAACTTCGCATTTCCCTAAAACTAGAACATCCCACATCCTTAACTATTTACGAACAGTAATCTAATCCAGGTCTACCTCTACTCCTCTTAACTCCTGTTTCTGCCTCTAACATGTCTCTGCTTAAGAAGGTGTCCTATCAACCTATCTCGCCTATTTTTTATTTAACTTCCATAGAGTCCTCTGTTCTCCTATTCTTTCCAATACCTCCTCATTTCTAACCTTTTCTACCCACGATATCCTTATCATCCGCCTATAACATCACATTTCGAACGCTTCTAACCTTTTCTTTTCCGCCGCTCCCACTATCCACGTTTAGCACCCGTACAACGCCGTGCTCTAAACATACACCTTTAACAATCTTTTTCGAATTTCTAAATTAACCGTTCGCGAGCATAGAAGTGACTTCTTTTTATTAAAGGCGACACGACCCTGCGCTATCCTCTGCTTTATATCCCTACTACTCCTTCCGTGCTGACTTTTCTGACTTCGTAGATACCTAAAATCAGCCACTTCTTCTAATCTTTCGTCTCCTATCTTTACATTCGCTCTTTCCCTACTTCTTATTCCCTTGCATACTAGTATTTTTGTTTTAAATTTATTTACTTTCATACAATACTGTTTTGTCAATCCCGCTTCCATTTGATTTAAAGCTATCCCTAACTCCTCCTTGGTAGATGCTATATCATCTGCAAATTTAAGCATACCCATCCCTGTATATTTATCGCTACAATTGTATTGTCTTTAATGATGTTGATCGCGTCTTCGATGTATAGTTTAAAATGTAGCGGTGACAGTGTGCATCCAGAATAAGAAATACTGTTCCGCAGGGATAGCAAATTTAGTGTTATGTGGTCGTCGATGATCATTGACCCGTATTTAGGACATCAACGCGAGCGAAGATTCGGGTAAAACCTATCATGCAATTTTGTATACACGTTGTTAGGGATACAGAAAAGGACATAAAGTACCTTTTATCCAGAAAAGAAAGTACTGTTCCCGAGGGATAGAAAAATTACTTCAACGTGATCGTCGAAGACTTTTAAAAAAATATTTAGGACATCAACACGAGCAAAGCCGTGGGTAAATCTAGTTTCTTATAAATACAAAACGCGGTATATTATTCCTTGTAAACTTCAAGTATGGAAAAAGCAGTAATGCAAAATCAAATCGATTTAAAAAATTTAAATTTTGCAGTAACTTTGCTTTACAGGAAAATTCGGCTACTTACTTGATTTGGTTTCTACAATACATATTAGATAGTGCAATTTCAAATAAATTATTTATATCTGATGATAACCAATTAAAATTTAAAATATAAGTAAGTATATATTAAAGTTATATGTTTTATCCTTTTTGCAAGGTTACTATTTTTACCACATATTGATCTTTATATATAGCAACGATTGAATTCTATGGACATTTACATTTATATAACTTTGTAACGTACATTCGCCTGATATGGATTTTCGACTTATCATTCATATTGAGGAAACCAGCCAACCAGCGTGCTGCGCCGGAAAACAGGAATAAATATTTATGAGAACGTATAACAACCACGTCAATTTCACTTCGTGCCAACATGCGAATATATGTATTAAACAGTAATAAATAGGTACATGCTATTACCCAACACAAAAACCGTATATGAACGCACTCTAATTTCCTGTCGTACCGTCGTCCTTAATTCCTGTTTTGAATGAACTGCAAGGAAACAAAGTAGCGCTAGTTTTATGCACTCAATATACATATTTCCTTAACGTGGGAGTTGAAAATCTGCAATTACAGCACTTGAGTAGGTGTAATTGAAGTAGCACAACATCCAAAGGTAGTTACATACGTAGTAGATACCTGATAGTGAAACAGAAAGATCTCTAAACGTTTAAATCAATAACAAAGATTGAAAAACCAAACACAAATGCGGTGATGTTTGTCAACTGAACTGAGAAGATTGGGACACTGTTTATATAGGACAAACTAGTCGTTCCATAAAAATTCGGTTTAAAGAACACGCAAGTATAAAAAAAACGCATGCTACATTTTTAACGGAACATTGCCTACAAGAAAATCGTAGTATAAATGAAACTTTACTTTCTGTAGTGATGTGACCTTCAGTTTGATCGGCGCAAAGTAGAAAAGAATAGCACTAGGTCAGAGAAGAAAGGAGACAACTCTCGGCCAAACTCTTAATCGGTGAAGAGCGTATAATCCGTACAGTACTGCACGGAAAAATTGACCATTTTATCCACTACAATTGCCTTGCTCAAATTTGCTGTTATTGGTACCAATTACTACTGAAAATATCAACGAGATGTTTATTTATATTTGAAGACATATTAAAGGCTTTAACGCTTGTTTCCGATTCGCACTACTATTCATGATTGAACAAAACTTTTGGCAGGTACTGTATGAAAAAGTATGTTTAATGAACAAGAGTCGAGAGTATAATGAGCTTTTTTCTCCCTACCTACGATTTTGCCAGCGCGCATCCAAGACATTGGAAGGGGAACATAGCTAGAGAATGTAAATGAAGTATAGCTGCTGCATTTAGGGCTTCACACGAGACGAGAGTACGCTTTTATACAAAAATATTTTTACTTGCACATAAATTTTTTTCATCACATCATCTTTCAATGATGTACGTGTTTTTGTCATGATCATACCTGCTGTAGAAAATAATCTTTCAACAGATGTGGACGTAGCCATTATACTGAATAAAACCTTGGCAATCTTGGAAAGTGTAAGAAAAACTTTTCATGCAGTTTCTACCACTTTGAAATATTTTGATTCCTATTTGATCTTTCTAACAACAAGAGTTAACAAATTGAAGTAAAAATGTAAAAAAATAGTACACATATTGAGTCTTTTTTTAAATTTAAGTATTTCACAGATGGTCGCCAGATTTTATATTTTGTAAAATATATTTTTCTCTGTGTGGACCTCTTTTAAATTTTCGATTTCGTAAGATAAAAAAATTATCGAGACTCTCGGGTTGCGCTGTATGTGGTCTCGATATCGCCGATAATATTTTCCAAAACGTCTCGTCTCGGCTCGTCTCGCTTTTCCGAGACAAGAAAAATCTTGCTTTCGTTTGAAGCCTTAGCTTCATTGTTTGTGAAGAAATAAGTAATTAACATGAATTTCTGGAAATAAAAAGACCATTAGATAATAATGAAAGAAGTAGAAGAAAATGCAGATGTTCTAATATGTAACTCTCAATGAATCCCGAAACGCCCTGTATAACAGTATGGGATAATGATTTCCTTTGTCCACTAATAGAAATCAGAAGGATAACCTCATTAGAAACATCCAATAACCGAATCTGCTTCTAACGATCCAATCCTTAACCTTATACAATCACGGGGGTTTCCCACATCAAAAAAGGAACATAATCATGTCGTAGTCGTTCAGATCGACCATCAAAAGCTACAATAATTCAGCTCAGCTCTTTCACTTTCATGCTCCACTTGGGAGCGGTAGTTTTCAGCACCATCGTAGTAACGGTTTAGTCCGCCTATTTACCTGTTGTTGCACTGCTACGGTCCAGTCGAGTATTCGAGTCGATTATCCTTTTACCTGACGCAGTCCTGGAATGAGCGACTCCGGAAACCTGTTGCTCCGGTTGATGGACCGACCGCGCGATGCGATGGTCGAGAGACGACCGGCAGCCTGGTTGCCTGCCTCATTGGTCTCCGTGCCTACTGCGCCTACCAACGAGACCGGCATCGGCAGGTGCAAACCAGGATAATAAGTGGATTTTAAATAATTCCAACCTGTGGATGGCATGCCTATAGACACGACGTCAGTCATTGTGACAAGGCAACTTGGCGTTGCCACAAGCGAAACTGAATATTTTCATTTATAATTCTTCAGCCGTATACCAGGTACCTACCCATGCATCTATCTACTTACTTATCATTTATTTTATAAAAACTAGCAGCAAACTGATGGTAGAGATTGCGTTACGACTATAATTACGATTCAATCTTGACCTGAACTTAAAACAATTCTAATATCATTAAGAACCCTTATAATTTCTGTAAGTACCTATGTTTAATACATAAATTCGTGAACCATGGTCTTTTTAACTGATAATTTCCCATAGTAAAATTTAATCGGATATAACATTATTTTAGATATCTAGGAAGTCCGATAAGTCAGGACGGAAGGAGTAGTAGGGATATAAAGGAAAGGATAGCGCAGGGTCGAGTCGCCTTCAATAAAAAGAAGTCACTTATATTCTCGCGAATGGTTAATATAGAAATTCGAAAAAGATTGTTCAAGGTGTATGTATGGATCGCTGCGCTGTAGGGATGCGAAACATAGACGGTAGGAGTGGCGGATAGAAAACGTCCGAAATGTGGTGTTACAGGAGAATGATGAGGATAGTGTGGATAGAGAAGGTTAGAAATATAGAGGTACTAGAATCAATAGAACAGAAGACTGTGGAAATCAATAAGGAATAGGCGAGATAGGTTGCTAGGACATCTTCTCAGGCATAAAGGTCTAGTCAGAGAAATATTAGAGGCAGAAACGGGAGTTAGGAGGGGTAGAGGTGGACCTAGATTAGATTACTGTTCGCAAATAGTTAAGGATTGCGGGATGTTCTAGTTTTAGGGAAGTGCAAAAATTAGCTCAGGATAGGAAAGAGTGAAGGTGCATGTCCAACCAGTCTTAGAACTGACGACCTTATGTTGATGATGTATAGGTATGAGGTTTTGATTAACGTTAACTTATTAGTATAATTTTGTCATACTTTTAGTGTTTGTAAACATTATAGGCCCGTTTGAACGCTTTCAACTTCATCCTCTCGTTAAAAATCAACCAACCAAGAATAAAAATTTCGTTGGTTTAGTGTTAAAACGACTTTTTGAACCAAACTGTAATTTGGGGTGTTGGTAAGGGTAATATTGAATGGAAAGCCTGTCAGAACGAAGACTTGAACCATGAACAGAAGTGGTTTTTGCTGGGTACCCAGTTGTCCGATACCAAACAGAATCACTATCCGCTGCATCTCTAGTCTACTCGAACCCCAACAAGGCAGAAGATAGGATTGTCCAATTCTTCGTAATGTCATACGTGTGTTGGAGTTACTTCACAAAATCTTTAAGAAAAAATCATAAGGCATACTTCACTTCAGTATCGCTGATTTTTTGTAGGGATCTTCATGGGGAATCAATGGGGAAATCCGTCTATTGCTATCCCCTCATTTGCCACCTGAGGTACACACGCTACATGAGGCATGTCCTCTATAAATTCTAATCAGGTAGAAACCAATTTTTTTCTATGGTTATCTTTATAAAAACAATAGGTGATGAAATATTAATCCATTAGGTAATTCTTGCTTTTTTATCATGAAAGCAGTTGATAACACACCATGTCGTTTGGAATCATCATTTCTCAACGTGTTTCGATCGCCCTTTTGCATAAATAAGCAATAAATTTTTAAACCCCTTTAGAGATAAGAGTGACTTACAACAGGTACTTCACGTTACTGCACGTCATGTAATTTGTGTATTGTTCTAACATTTTGTGAGGGTAGTACCTATCCCTCCATTTACAAATGTAAATCACAAATTACCCGTTGTTCTACCTTATCGTCGGGCCGTGTCAAGCGTGAAAAAATGATAAATTCCGAGCATTTCCCATGTGTAATTGCTGAAGAATGAAATTTATACATAGAACACAGCAGTAATAAAAAGAGGAGGTAGATATAGAAATGAAAATTTTCTTAATAAAACCAGATCTATACTCATTTGTATATTTTTTTTTTAATCATTAATTTAAAACTATTCGTTATAGTCAATCAATGAAAATTTTCAAGATTAAGAATTTATTTTCGAGTTTTACTAATTTTGCTATAGTTCTATTTGATAATCAGGGCCGTAGCGAGGCCGGTTCAAGCGGTGCGGCGCACCGGGGCCCCCGCAGTCGAGGGGCCCCTTAACAGTTTTCTGTTTTCAAAAAATGACTTCTAAAAAAAACTATACTGTTAGAGATGAGCTGAGTCAAACTACGAAATGAACATCATAATTTTTTATTTTACTTTTTTCTATATCAATTTTTGTCACAATACTCCATATATTTGATCAGGTAAATAGTAACATGGAATGCATATATCTCGAAATCGCGAATACTTCTACATTCATGGTTTCCTTAAATTCGTTGATATAATTATCATTGCTACCATAAAAAATTACTAATTGCTGACCATAAATCTATATCACCCGAAACATCACTATAGAATTCATTGCACAAACATCAAGTGCCTGCTCTTATTTCTGAAACGTTTTTTTTTCTCGATTTGATAGCAGCAAAATCATCAATAGTTATATCGACATTTTTTTTAATGACATTTTTCTGATCATCAATTTTAAGAAGGGCCCCTTGCGGAATACCACACCGGGGCCCCGAGCTCATCGCTACGGCCCTGTTGATAATATATATGATGTTTTATTTGCTAGTCATTAACTGTTGTTGCATGGTGGCAGACTTGCAGTTAAATAATTATTATCAGTACTCTACTACAGCATGGTATGGAGTAAAACCTTTTGTCTGACTATACATGATAGTTTACTGTTCCCTGATTAGCTACGTTTTTTATATTAAAACTAACATTATGTTTGGGGCTGTCCTATTCGACTAGGATCTTGTCAGGACGTTGTAGGCTGGAGTGCACAAAAATACTCAATTTTTTGATAAATATTATAATTCAGTCCTCCGGGGCGACATCATTCGACATTCATGAAAAAATATTTCCACAGTGACATTGCGGACAGGAATTACAACAAATACTAGTATAATTTTAACAGGTGGCATTTTCTTTCGGGATTTTCAGTTTCTTTAAAAAAATTAATTCAGTTCTCTTCCACCGAATTGATCGATGATATGATTCTGGACATCATTATTATTTATACCCGCTTTTCTTTCAATTTCTGCATAGTAGACAGTATACACATACGTATGTTCCATGTTGTTGAACAACCTCGTCACGTTTAATAAACCTTCGTACTGCTCATAGTCTATAAAGAAGACATCGATACAAGCAATTATATTTAAAATGTCGCTGTACAATAAGTCAAAACAAAAATGTTTTTATAATACGCACAACATTACACATTATATCCCTCGCGCCAGATACCGAAAGCCATATGGCATTCATGTAATGATAGTGATAATAATAATAAAATTAACAAGCGATTGAAGAGACCCAGCAAATGCTTACCAGCACTGATCTCTTGCTTGCTGCCTCTTCTTTCGCAATTATCGACTCAATCGACATCGATAATCGCATCATTATTCTTGTCATCGTCAAACGTAATTAATCACATTAATATTTGACCCACTTATTGATAGAGATAACGGCACAATTGTTTTTTATTATTAACTAGCTTTTAGCCGCGACTTCGTCCACGTGACTATAATAAATGCAATTGTTAAAACTAACAAACAATTTTAAGAGTAGCCTAAGTCGTTTAAAATTACTTGCCCTCATGTCTATAAAGTCCCATCAAAATCAGTTCAGACGGACAGACAAAAAGTAGCCTATACGATGCCTGATTAATTTACTCCACCCCTAACCTATTTAGTGTCTTTTGGTGGATATTATTTAAATACCAAAAAAACACTAATAATAACAAATAACAATTTATAATAACCAGAACAAAACGAAAACACAAGTAACAAAAAGGAACAAGGAGTGAAACATACAACAAGAACAAAGTAACAGAAAGAACAAGATAATACAACAATAGTAACAATAACAAAGATAACAACAATACAACAGAGTAGATAAAAGCACTTACGAATGGTGGTGATAGCGGTAGACGAGAGACTGTCTTGAGATAAGAAATTTTCGAGTATTTATAGGATAGGGTTGTTAGTAATTTTGATAGAATGTTCTAGAAGGAAAAGTAGTGAGAGAGAGGGTGAAGACACTAGTTTCTAGGAATACACAGAATTAGATAGTACAGAATTCAAGAGAAAGCAATTAAGGGTAAAACCAGATATTAGTATGGGAGTGCATGCAGGTATGGTTGAAGTTGGATTTCCAGGTAAAAGTGATTGAAAGAACAATAGAGTTTAGATTGAAAGGAAACCAAAGTATTTACAAGATAAGAAGTTGAAAAGAATTGAAATAATATTTGAAGTGAAATAATATTCGAAATGAAATATTATTTGAAATGAAATATTAATTGAAATGGAAAAATTAGAAAAAAATATTTACACGTAAAAAAAACAAAAACAGTTATTTCGCCACACCTATTTGCAAATATTTTACATTTATTTTTTAAAAAAATATCAATTATAGTCAACATTTTTTCCAACGCCTTTGGACACGAGATTCTTCAGTCTATGAAAACCATTGATTTACCGCAAATATCACCCTTATCTAACTAAAATCGTTTCGTATTAGAATATTACTCTAACAGAATCGTTTTCTGTTTGGTTTCAGGTGCATTTATACTTCTCGGCATTGCCAGAAGACAAAGTTCCTTACGTAAACTCGGTAGGCGAAAGGTATCGTGTCCGACAGCTCCTCCAACAGCTTCCACCTCACGACAACGAAGTTCGCTATTGTCATGCACTCACGGACGAAGAACGGAAGGAGCTCAGGCTCTTTTCCGCACAACGGAAACGGGAAGCCCTTGGTCGAGGGGTTGTCAAACAACTTCCGGCATCCATGACTTGTGACGCGGTGAGTTACTGTTATATAAATCTAGACAATAAATATGATAAAAGTCTATATACAATGTACGTATTTACATATAAATTCGTACTAATTGCAAGTAGTAAATTAATGAAAAATACAGCAACGGACAAAAGTAATTGGTCCAAATATGCAGACGAATCTAGTACTTAATGAACAGTAGTTTCGACAAAGTTGAAAGCAATGCGATTATCATCAAAATAATGGGCATAATAACTGGCACCATATCGCCATCTATAAGTATTTACTGCTAATTATAGTAGCTATAAATGGCTGATCAAGAACTTAATGTTCTTTATTTAAATGGTTTGCGTGCCTATCACGTATTTAAGTTGCGTTGTAGATTTGGTTTGGCATGTAAGTCCGTGTCATACACCATGAATATCTGCAGATAGTGATATATGTACTAATTGCCAGTTAATTGAGAATAAATATTTTTATCTCAGGGGAATTATGCTCAGGAGAACGAAAAATTAGTAGTCTAGGAGCTAGGCAAAAAACTATAACGTAATAGATAAACTTTATTTCAAAATGTTCGGATGACAAGGTGGGAAGGCTACGTTTTCCAAGCAGGCTGACAACCCATTAGGGACAAGGGGTAGACCCTTACTATAATAAACTTAAAATACATCGCAAAAGAAATATTAAATATTATCTCTGTTAAAAAAAGTAGAAGAACAGAAGGAGTTACGGAAAATAGGACGATAGGACACCTACTCAGACATGAAGTACTAGTCAATGACATATTAGAAGTAGCAGGTTAGGTTAGGGTGTATGTTCCTGTAGATTGGCTCAAGACAGGAAGAAGTGAAGGCACGTGTCCAACTCAGCTTTGGTCTGAACACCTTATTATGAAGATGATAAAAAGAGGAAGGGGGTTAACAAATACTTTACGATTCCCTACGAAGAAGGGCAAGAATTAGGGAAAATAGCTCTTATATAGAACAAACAGAAAAGCTCAAAACCCGAACACCAAAACACGACACTGTAGTTGTCGTGTTTTGGCGTTGGGATTTTGAGCTTTTCTGTTTGTTCTACAACAACCGCCAATGTTTTTCCAATCTTCATAGCTCTTGTATAATTTATAGACGGCTCCTTAATAGAAAGTGTAAAGTTCCTGCTTCTTTACAAATTGTAAAAGTCGACAATAATAAACTTATCTACAAATGAAAATGATATTGAGGTAACGGCTACTTTTTTAGTTCATTAGTTTATTTACTGAGCTCATTCATATACAAAACTTGTTCATCACGAGTAATTGGTTCGATTTATTTATAAATACCTACGTATTAATTTCCCACGTTTGTCCAGAAAATGATAAATATTCTCGATTCAGTGTTTTTTGTCCCAACAAAAAGAGCTCCTTTGGAAGTGCCCCCCTCATTTGTACAAGGATTAGTAACGCGTCGAAAAAAGGCACCGGACTAATTTATAAGGCTTCATGTATGGAAGGTATCTCTACCCGTGTATTCGTTAACGACATCATTTTTTATAGAAATATTATATACTTACATAAATACATATGTGTACATGCATATATGTCATTATAAACGACTAAGGACTAGTCTAAGCTTGCGTACCTTTAGCATGTGTTTGCAAGCAATTTTGTTTTTTGGTCATGCCGCGTTTGACGGAATAAAATATTATCAGCTTGCCAAGAATTTCTGCTCGCTAGATTTGCAATGTTTCTTCACCACCAATTTTTGCTTATTTGCTTTTAATATCTTTTAATTTAAGGATGTTTGGGAGGTATGTCAAAATGTTACGAGACAAATAAAAATTTGGAGGAACGTTCCTCATTCAATTCTAAAACTCCTGTAAAAATTACAAATCGATTCACTAAACCGTTAAAAAGTTATTGAGATTTTAAAAAATTGTAATTTTACACGTCATTTTATGGAGATTCGTTGCTCGAACAGATTAAATTTATTTTTATTAACAGAAAAAAAGCTACCAGAAATTTCAAACTTTTATAATAAGTAACTTGAACTCTGGAGAATCACTTTAGCGTAAGGTTATTCAAATTCATTAAATGGTTATCGAGGAAAAAATGAAAAATTAGCTGAAAATCTCGTTTTTACTTGATAATATTTATAATTGTCTGAAATAAATGCAACTTTAAAGTTTTGATTATTATTTAAACATATTAAAAAGTTTTACGCTCATTATTAATAGAGAATGAAACTAAATATTTATTTGTTTCGAAGTTGAAATCAAGGCATATTCACTGCCAAAAGTCAGTTAAAAATTTTCCATATTATTCGTTATTTCTTATTTTATTCAGTTTTCGGTTAAATTCCAAATTTTCTCTCAAACCGTATACTTTTTTTTTTTAGTATAGTATTTATTTACCTCATGATATGCTGCAAAACCTAATTAATCACGAATTTCTAAATTTATGTACTTTTGTCCCCGATTGTACCTCCCAAACATCCTTGATACAGGGATGAGTAAAACAAACTACCTTAAGAAACTTTTAATAGTTGTTAATATTTAATATTAATGGGAAAATTAATTTAATTTTTATCCACTACAAATTACCACAAATTAGTGAGTCACCTCTCATAGTGGTTAGAGCATTGCTGCTTAAAAGCCAGAGGTCCCGGGTTCGATTCCCGGCGAGGGTGTGACAACTACAAGTGAATTGTAGTGGATAAGAATTAAATGAATTTTCACATTAATATTAAAACAAACTACGTTAGTGCTAAGGTTATCATTTTTATTTATACTCCATCTTTTAATCTACAGCCTCGGTTTTGAAATTTCAATATTATCAGTCAATTTTCAGCCTTATTTACAAAACTCATACAGACATGTATTTTTAAATCTCGTTTACTTTTCTATGATATTCGTTCACGTTTAAGTCTAATTCCAACCGTGGTTCTAAGCTTCGCCAATCTCAGTCTTGATATTGATCATACACATAACATATTTGATCTTTTAATCTACAACTTTGCTTTTACTATTGATGTCATTCGTAAAGCGTTACCAATCTTTAATTTAAAAGTTCGCTTAGCTTTTCTACGGTTTTTATATTGGTTTTGGCCTTATAAATTTAATTCTAAACTTTCAAAATATCGTAACATCGATCCTAACTTTATTTTCTTAAAGACTTAATTTCACCAGAATTTACTTTACTTTCATTCATACTCTCTTTTAGACTTATATTTTAAAGACTGGCTTCACTTTCGTATCATCTTGCCCACAATTTACAAATCCAATCTTAATATTGGTCTTTCGCGCTCAAGAATATTTTAATCTACAAAGCAATATTTTGGTGTACAAAATTCTCCCAAACAAGGAAATTAAATGGAATTCTGTGGAAATAAACTAGACAAAACATTCTAATCCAGTCTACAAACTTGTGTGCAGATGA
Organism: Agrilus planipennis; assembly: GCF_000699045.2. Classification (NCBI taxonomy): domain Eukaryota; kingdom Metazoa; phylum Arthropoda; class Insecta; order Coleoptera; family Buprestidae; genus Agrilus; species Agrilus planipennis. Next base: position 735,982 of record NW_020438939.1, read on the forward strand.
TAATAGTGTTTTGCTTTGTTCTCTTGAATTTTCGAACCCTATATTACTTCCATAGGGGCTTATCAATCTAATATTGACTGTGGTCTTAAATCCACAATTTCCACAATCTTTGCTCTTCACTTTCTTTTGTTTTACATTCTGGTCTTTGCATTTTGTGTTTTATGTTAATTTACAAACTGTATTAGTTTGTTCTTTTGTCCTTAACTTTACAAATCAAATATTAATCTTGATCTTGCAATTAGTCCTGTTATTAGTGTTATCTGTCTGTTAAGCCTTTGTCTCATTTGTAAATGTCCTCTATTAGTCACATATTTAGCCGGAAAAGTCAAACTTAGGTTTTAACCCTTTAATCCAAGTTTTGATTTTTGAGACTTATAAAAATCTCTATCTTCCAAAATAGTTTTGTTTCCTTATCGCTACAATAAATCAGATTTGAACAACAGCCATCTGTTACGGTTCTAAACGACCGGAAGTGACTGTTAAATGGTTACGTGCGAAAGGAAGGTCCTTTATGTGTGTGTACACATATATATATATAGATATATATATATATATATCTATAGAAAGTTTCCTTTCGATAACCATTACGACGGCAGTAAAGCTCCACTTCGTTTAAAAGCTCGTTTTTACGCGAGATATCGATTTAAGAGCCAACTTAAATAACTTACTTCCCTTTCAAAAAGCTCGGGCGCCAAGAGACGACGATAAAGCTGTTGGCCGGGAGGAAAGAAGGAAAACTACTTAGTGCACTTTCTGTCGGTCTGTGTGTGTGTGTGTGTGCGCGAGTGTGAGTGTATAAAGTAAAACTGTCGGACGGAAACCGGAACCTCTCTCGATTCGACGATAAATCTTAACCGGGTGTCTCTGAAGTCTAAATTACGAGCCTAAATCACTAACTTAGCGGAGGATTGAGACTAAAGAGAGAAAGCGTAGTCGAAGGATAACTTCAAGAAGAATAATAAATTTATCTGAAGCTTTTGATATTTCTTCATGCGATAATTCATGTCTTATGAAATTTTCCAAACTCCACTTAATTTTATGGCTCTACAAACTTTACGAAAAACTGCAATTGCCACATATCATCTGTCATTTCTCAAAATTTTGTTTCCTTATTGTTTAGGTTCTTGAATATATTTCACAAATTTTCATCGACTTGACTTAAGACTCCTTTTGACAATTTTTATAACAAGAATATGAATCATAAATTATTAATTTTATCGTGAACCCCTGAAACCACCCTGAATCACTGAATAATTGTAACCCCCTTTTTGAAAGAATCCTACAACTTGGTTAGTTAATGATTACATTCTTTTTGTAGAAAAAACTTTTACGGTGCTGCCAACATTCTCTCTTGGCGGATATGCTAAGGTTACGGCAGGAAAAAGACAACACAAACGTAGTAAGTGTGTATTTATATTGGCAGCATTGCAATATTAGAAGCCAACTTCAAGGAGGGTGTCGTAACCTGCACTTTTATCAAAATAAATTCGAGAACGATTATTAAAAGTGTATGATTAAAAACTGCTCTGTATACTGGTGTGAGTCATGGACGATGAATGAGCTGAAAAAAGTTAAAAAAGTATTCGAGGTGTGGTGTTATAGGGAAATGATGGATAGAGTGGATAGGGCTTTCCATTATATACCACCCCCACCAACATCCCGAGGTGTGGTGTTATAGGGAAATGATGAAAATAGAGTGGATAGGGCTTTCCATTATATACCATCCCCACCAACATCCCGAGGTGTGGTATTATAAGGAAATGATGAAAATAGAGTGGATAGGGCTTTCCAGTAAATACCACCCCCACCAACATCCCAAGCCAGATTAAGTCCCGCTCAAAAAGTCGTTTAAACACTAAACCAATGAAATTTTAATTCTTGGTTGGCGGATTTTCAACGAGAAGGTTGAGTTGAAAACATGCAAACGAGCCTATATTGTTTAAAAACACTGAAAGTCTGCGATGTGACAAAATCATACTAAAAAAATTTTTTATCGAAACAAGCTAGAGAAACTGTAACAGTTCGGTCATACTGACGTATTTTTGTGTTGAACAGAAAAAGTAAACATAAGAACTGTATCAAAGTAACAAATAATTTAGTACAGTAATCAATAAATAATACAAAGTAGGACAAATGACCTATTCCAATACAATCTTAATTACCACCAAATTGGTGTTTATATTTTCTTTTTTCTCTGGTAAAAGGTGCCGAACCCACCAGGTACCGGATACAAACCTAGTACCCGATACATCTCTAGTTTAGGTGATTACTTAGCTTTCGGAAGGGACACCGGTTCTATCCAGGTCCATCTGATCTAGTCCAAGCTTTTTTATGGTTTCCTTGAATCACTTTAGGAAATGCTAAGGTAGTAATATTCCGCAGATTGTCTTTCACTTCTCTTCTGTCTTCATTTCATTTGTCTGATTTTTCTCATCCCATCCGCCACCCATCCATTCCCACTATTCCTGAAATATAACAAATAAAAAAGTGGCACAGAGAAAGAACTACTGTACAACTACTATAGCAATTTCAATTTCAACTAAAACATGATAATATCGAGAATAATTTTTTGACCCCCGTCTTTACTTTGCAAAATATCATATTTGAGGTTACTGTGTCTCTTCTCAATTGCAGATTCTGAGTAATTTTGGTATCCCTTCACTTCAAAGATTATTTTTATTCTTCAAATTAAATCCTACACACCCTGTGTACAATGGTAATACGACGTCAAAGTGACGAAACCGCTGTCATCACACAGATACGTCCTTAATCCTGTAAGAATGACAACTTATCCCCATTCTTCCTGACACACCCCATTCCTTCCACCGACTGTTTGAATAAAACGTACGACGGGGTAGAAGTTGGCAGCAATCTTTCCGGTTGGATAAAATTAAAAATGACTTTCTTAACAAAGTGCCTTTATGGTCATGGTCGGGCGCTTTCAGTTCGTTTTCGTTCCCCCGCTCTCTATCCCGGTCCTTTGGAAAGTGCTCTAATGATGGCGCTCCTTTTGAGTTTAAAACGGTATGGATTAATGACGCGGACGAAACTGACTCCTGGGACGACGTTTAAGCCATTGTAATACGTAGTTGCATTAACCTCCCTATTCACGAGAAAAGGACGAAAACCTTTTATAACTTTCGCCACGGAATGTTGTCATTAAAACTATATCAGCATCGGTTATAATAGCGGAAACAGTTAAAAGAAATTATGGCTTCAAATTTAAACATTTCTGGGGTTTCATACCTCAAAATGAAATACATTCCACTTACAGGATCATTTTATTGTCAAGGCCCTTTTTGTTAAGAATGGAGAGAGGTATCGAGTTGAAAATAATATCAGACACTAAAAGGTCTATGGTCTCTTAAATCTTATAGCACAAAACAGAAAAAGATTAGGTCTTTGAAATACATTTTTTTGATAATATAATGAAACCAAAGCTAACGTTTCGCCTCTTGGTGCGAGGTTTTATCAATGCTAAAGTCGGCAAAAAATCATGTTTATAATATGTAACATTTACTAGACTTCTGGAAGCTCGAAAAGTAACAACCAAATAGCTTATAGAAGTCTAGTAAGTGATACAAGCTATAAATAGGATGTATTTGTCAAATAATAATATTGTAGGGTTGTTAAAATTTCCCAGCAAGAGGCGAAAAGTTGGTTTTGAATTAATAAAAAGCCTTACTTTCTATATAAATCTTAATTTTTTAAATTGAGAATTAAGGAAAGAAATTGATGCCACATATCATCATCATTATATAGGCTCGCCAGTCCTAAGACTGGTTAGATGCCTACCTCAACTCTTTCCTATCTTGATAATCTTTATATTTCCCTAACACTAGAATATCCCACATCCTTAACTATTTGTAAACAGTAATCTAATCTAGGCCTATCTCTACTCCTCTTAACTCCTGTTTCTATTTCTAATATGTCTTTAACTAGTCCTTCATGTCTGAGAGCGTGTCCTACCAACCCATCTCCTCTATTCCTGTTGACTTCCATAGTTCCCTCTGTTCTACTGTTCCTGATATCTCCCCATTTCTATTTACCATAATTTATTAAAAAATTAGCAGACGGGCTGCCCAGGAAACTATAGATAATCCTTCCACATTAAATCGAATTAAACAAAAATAATAAACCCAGCGTAGGTGTACTGTATATAATGGATGTAATGCTTAATCTCTTAAATCTCTCTAACATTTATTGCGTTTAATAAAATTTTAATTTGCGGTACTTAATTTGTTCTTTTAGTGTGTTACACGCTCAAGTTGTGTAAAATTATTCATTGTCGTGTCACGTACTACGTGATCCTCATTCAGCATTCATACCGCAATTTTGCTTACATATTAATAAGGCTTTTTACTTGTGTATGCAGAGATTTATATTAATTTTATGTGAATTTTAGTTGATTATTGATTTAGTAAGTAAATCTTCACGGATCTCAAGGTTTTCTAGGTCATTACAGTTATATTATTGTTAAAAGTAACCACTAATCGTTGTAATAAAAGGTGTTTTTCTTTTCTTAAATTCCACAAAGAATTTACTGAACGTTAAAAATACGATAAATTTTTTTTGAACAATTTATAAGAAAATTTTTTTAACGTTGAAATCAGAAATTTGGATACTTTGTATCAGAAGTACGTTATATAGTCAGTTTATTCTAAAATAAT
>NW_020438939.1:741179-750055 GCF_000699045.2 Agrilus planipennis
AATATTATATATAAAAGAAATTATAAGTGCTGTCAGCACAGAGCAAAGTAGTATTACGTAGTTAGTATCCGTAATTTCTTATCAATTCAATTTTTAACAAAAAGAAAGTAATTTAACAAATTGTTCACAAATATGAATTTCAAAACTGGAAGTAATGATGCTAACAGTTTCGAACTCATAGTGACTGATAGGGAGGAAGAACTTGTTAAATTTAAAGGAATTGTTTGTAAATTGGTATGCAATACATCGTACACTTCAGCATAAGAAATTGCTGATACTAACTTCATTTTGTGTTGTGCAGTTCCGCTGTTCCGCAGCTGTTATGGTCAAACTAGCACTGTTTAAGGGTCAATATTAGCCTCAAGTTATAATTTCTTCGACTGTATTTGCAGTGGAAACTGAGATCTGATCAAATCTCGTTTTTACAGGTATTAATTTATTACAGTGAAAAGTAACGCGTCTTAAGTCCAATCTGATTTACAATCTTAGTTCGCCAACGAATTAATTGCCAATTTGCATGAAATCAAACGAACTCGTCAATGACTTCCTTTTACCAATTAACCCTTTTTTTGTAAGTTAGTTATTTTAATTAAAGTAATTATTATCTACTAATTGCATTCCTCACTTGAATGATCTGTTTTTACACAAATTCTCACTAGCTAAGTAATCTTTATCGATACATTAATTTACTTTTAGACTTCGGAGCATTTCAAATAAATTATTTTGTAAAATGGTTTTAGTTAGTCAGGACAGGAAAGAGTGGAGGTACGTGTGTAACCAGTCATAGGACTGACGATCTTATGATGATGATGAACATGCATCACTTTCAGTTGTTTTATCGCTAGGTCAGTCTATTTTATGTTAGTGATTTATTCCTACATTTCTTTTCATTCTTAATTTTCGTACCTAATACTTCGAGTCCCTTTTAAATGACTTCCTATAAACGTTCGAGAAATTGCTATCGATTTATCAAGCATGTGACTGTAACATTCATCAATTTATTCAAAGAAGATTTTGAATACTTTTATATCTTTGTAGTTCTGTACGAATATTAACGAATATTAACAAAGAAGTTGAAAAACGCCCCTAATACACTTTTGATGATTAATCGTTCTTTTAGTTTGCTTTCATTCCCATCCCTTTATTTTATTTGATATTAACATTTTTTATATCAATAAAGCTTTTTCAGTATTGTATAAAGTTCAAATCGTACCAGCGTACTTAAGTGAAGGGGGGCCCTAATTATTAAATTGCCTATGGACTTAATAATAGCTTAATCCGGTCCTGGCTAACCTTTATAAACAACACCATTTAAGCACATGCTACCTTATCACTTTTTTTTTTGACAGCTTCCTCCCCACTAATTTATTTTCCGTTCCTTTACTATTCCTATTTTTACGATTACCGCGCCCCTCTTACTTTGTGTTTAATGATTTTTATAATACGGGCCTGATGGTATGTATGTTTCTTTGCTGCAATTAAACGCCATTCGGACTTTAAATGAGCATTACATAATTAGACACAGAAGCGACTTTGCAACATTATTTGAAATTGAATGGTCCGATCCCACCAACCAAAATGTTTGCTCAAGGCAAAACTCGTGGCGCTGGGAACCCACCCGGGACACCCCTTCAAACGACAATCATAATCGAAATAGTTCCGTGTCGAAATTACAAATTTACTACAGAATTGCGGGTTCAAGTTACGGCTACGCAGACTGTACGAATTGCAGGGGCGGTTTTGTTTTACAGCGGAAGTTCGGTAATTAAAGACAAACCCCCTTTGGGGGTTCGCAGTTTGCTAGTACGGGGAACCGTTTAATGGAACGCAAAGGTCACCCTTTTATATGTAAATTGTACATTGTACCTATATATATAGTATCTACGTTATATATTAAAGAGATGAAAAATTATAGTGTTAATTTTGTATTTACAAAAAACTGCTTTCTTCGCTGCATGTCTCTTTGTTCTTTTGCGAGTTATTTTTGAACCTGAACAAAACATAGCTTCATTTTCCAAAAAAAAAAGGAATACTGTTTCCGAAACACAGAAAAATTAGTTTTATGTGGTCGTCGATGATGTTTGATATTTAGGACAAGCGAGCGAAACCGCAGGTAAAACCTAGTAAAATAATAAATAATATAAACAGTTTAAAACAATTTTTTAAAAACAACAATGTAAAGATAAAATTATAACAACTATCTACAATTCATTAAAATACTATCACTATCAATTATAACAAGTTGAAAATAATTTGTGTATTATTGTAATTAAAAATAAAACGTCTATGCTTGTCAGGAAAAAATAATGGAAACTATAATCTTTTTATGTTTTTTTTTGGTCGGTATTTTTTCCCGCTGGAAAGTTGCCTTTACCTCTACTGTCTTTTTTCATCCTGACTTATCAGATTACCTGTATTTTAACAAAAAAAATAAAAAATAATAACCGATTAGAGTTTTAAAATTCTCGTTGGATTATTTTTTTGAATTATTGTACAGAAATAATTTCATGACTAAAACAGAATGGTAAGAAGGAGTAGCCTCCGTTGATCGTGTCACGACCTGGCTACCGCAGGCACGTGTTCGGGTGGTTGTTGGTAGTCGTCGAATGCCATCAACGTCCATTCCGTTGGTTCGTTGCGACGAAAGCAATTTGGTGAGCAATTAGCGGGCTCGTAATTAATGACTTCGATCGTATGGTGGAAAGTCAAGTTTGGATCGAGTCGAACGACGTGGATAATCGATGGATCCTAAGGCGTTGATTATTACCAGCACGATCGGACTCTTATGCGCTCTTATTTATCGCGAGAAGTCTCACAGAAACATCTAAAAACATTTTCTTATTTGCTCTATAAAAATGGAAAAAACATCAAATTCATTTTTAATTTTCTGAGAATTTTTTAATTTCGTCACGCAGAAAGTTATTCAACATATGACACCTTTTTAGGCATGAAGGTCTCGTCAGAGACATGTTAGAGGCAGAAACAGGAGTTAAGAGGAGTAGAGGTAGACCTAGATTAGATTACTGTTCGCAAATAGTTAAGGATGTGGGATGTTCTAGTTTTAGGGAAATGCAAAGATTAGCTCAGGATAGGAAAGAGTGGAAGTGCGTGTCCAACCAGTCTTAGGACTGACGACCTTATGGTGATGACTATCAATAATGTGATGTTTTTCTGATTGAAGTATACAGAATTTCACGTTGGTACGTCTTTTCTTTACCTATAAACTTCTAGGTAACAGTTGATATCAACCACCCAGTGTATTAAGTATGGATTATTTCATAACTTATGATCAAGAAAATTTCACATATTCGGCAGTTTATTTATTTACTATCCTGTTTTTCTTCCTTAGTAACACGAGTTGAATTAAAATAATACTTGCCATCGATTTTTTTTATTGAAATTTATATATCTACTTTACATTCATGTTAATCACTTGTCGTTTAAATACAAAAGTGACGCGCCATACAACGTTAACGTCACCTTTGTAAATGACATAATAAATATACATCAGAAGGGAGAGGTACAATGTTCCCCTTATCCGAATATGATGCTAATTCATAGCCGTCTATTTGTTAAACGATGCTGCCAGGCTATCGCATCCCACCGGGCATGTCCCGGCCCAGTCCTTGTTTATCCAGGAATACGCGCACCATTTGTTCTCGACAGATTTATTAACTACATGAATTTCCGCGTGCGAGCGCCGGAGTGGGTGGCAGATGACAGCTATGGTGTTTTTCTGCTGGCTTTTTGTTTTTATCCCGGAATTGTGGGGCGCGTCCAGATATTGCATTCAGCTCGCACTCTTTCTCCATATAATAGCGATAGCAAACGGTCACCATATGCGCCAGTTTCAACGTTTAATGGACGTATATTTTACGGAAAATGTCCTCGACGAACTTTTGTCCGGCACTTTTTTTGTCGTAAAATAAAATAAAATCTGACGCAAGGGAATGCACCGACTACGTACAACCAGTCCCTATTTTAATAACAGTGAAACCTTTTGAAACACACAATGTAATATTTCTAAATTGCACATCACTTCTTTCCATACACAAAACTTTCCATTAGATTTCTAATCATATTCTATCTGAAATTAGCATCAGACAGGTCTTTTAATAAAGGAACCCATAAGCCATAAAAAATTCATTCGGGAAAAAACAGAATCTAGAAGCATCTTGTCAAAAAGAAAAACATAAAAATGACCGTCTTATGCAGTCTATAACGATTAGAATAAGGGAAATACATAAAAAATATGAATTAAAATAATTATAATAAGAGAAGCACGTTATTGTATTATTCCAAAGCTTTATCAGGACGGAGGATGAAGCATATTTTTAAATAACTTTTTGAAGCACATAAAACAGAGATTTTCGTGTATATTTAGACTTTTAAAAATTCATAACTCAGAAAATATTAACTTTACAAAAAAAAATTGAGACCTTTTTGATCCAAAAATGTAAAAAAAAACTGTTCCGGCCAAGAACAATAACCTTTTTGTTTAAACAATCGTGATTTAAACAATACCCGACNTTATATACCTAGGAGAATCTTCCGAACAAAATGGCGTAAAAAATTTAAACCGAACAATTTTTCCAACTCACCCGCCCATATTGCCTAGACCATCCCTGGGTTTTAAAATTACATGCTTATCCTAAAGGTAGTTCGGATCATCAGATATAAAAGCGGTGCATAGTTTTGTAATTAATGTGGAGTTATGGAGATGTAAAACATTAATTTATCTATGTCACATTTTAAAGACATTACTGTAATATAAAATAAAAAGCTGCAGTTGTATAAGGATTTTGTGTAATTAAAAAAAAATAAAAGATAAAAAGATATTTCTTTCTATATACAGCAAAGAAATGCAACAATTAATTAGCATTTTTATTAGTGGAGAAGTGCTCTCCGTAAAATAAAACTTGAACAATTAACTTCTTTAAATGTATGAAAGCAGTCGGCGCGCATCTCGAGGGACCTCTAACGAACTCCGTACTTCGTAAAAAAAGTAATTAAAGCGTTCAAAACAACTTCGTTTCAAATAGTTCTCTAGGGAGAAATCGTTTTAATGTTCACAAAAATATGAAAAGTGCTTTCATGCATTTAATATCAGCCCTTATCCCTTTATTTCCACTGAATTTGCAATGACCTCCCAATTCAATCAAAAAAAGAAGTTTCACTGCATTTGTTTTTGTTGCAACGTGTGTTTTAAACCTATTTCTAGATTATAAACTTGAAATATTTTTAATTTATGAGCCTCGGACTTAAAATAAGAAAGTTGAAACCCTGTAAAAAAAAAACATTAAAATTTGCGGGCTTTTTAAAGAGGTGCAAAGTGATTAATGATTAAATTATATAGTGTTCGACCGAAACCGAAACCGAATTTCGGCAACAGTCTCAGTTTCGGCCGAAACCGAAACCGAAACTTCCTTTTAAGGATCATGTTTTTAGAGAAAAATAAAGAAAACGTTATTATAATCAGTCAGTTTTATTTTTTTATCTTTAAATCACATAGCTCTGCAGTCTTTGACATTTTCACTTATTGGTAATCAAATCAAAATCATTTAAGGAAATACTTTAATTGCGCCTTAAAAATACTTAAAATAGGTGAGATGTTTATTTGAGTAAGTATAGTAGACTAGACTCATTTTTCGTTTGAAGATTATTCATGCTTTTTTTTATATAATATTAAACATAAAATTACTTTTGTTATTGTTACCTAATATCACAATAGGTATAGGAACTCCTGAACGCAGTTTCGGTTTCGGTCGTAGTTTCGGCAGGTTTACCGCCGAAACCGAAACTAAACCGAAACTCGTTTTTTTGCCGAAACTCGACCGAAACCGAAACCGAACTTTCGGTCGGACACTAAAATTATATGAATTTAATTGAACGTCTTGATTGATTTTCCGTACAATATCATACTTATATTTAATTAATTAATTTTAAATTTTTATTTCAGTGTGAAGAAGCCTTATCAACTGGAGATATTTCGGTTTTTGCTTCACGGGCTGGCCCCAACACCTGTTGGCACCCTTCTTGCTTCTGTTGCTGCGTTTGCAGGGAACTTCTGGTGGACCTCATCTATTTTTTTAAAGATGGTCGTCTCTACTGTGGAAGACATCACGCAGAAACTATTAAACCAAGATGTTCTGCTTGTGACGAAGTAAGGAAGATTAATTTTCTTTTTTCATTATTATTAGTATTTTGTAAGAGCAAAGTTTGTTTCTTATTTAACCGGAATAATCTCTGAAATTGAATTTATTAGAAAAGCTAAACTTTAGCAAGTATTGCAATTAGTAATAACTATTTAATAATCACGATAAATTGCCTGATTTACATACGTACATATATTCTAAACAATCTACTCTGCAGTCAAGAACGTTATCATATAAATTCACTTAATATTTACATACCAAGGTCCCTGCCACTTTTTCATTTTAACTCCTAAAAAAGATACTTTAGCTGTAGAAGCTTCCTTATTACTGTACTTGATAACTGGCTTGCATTTATTACTTTCGTTTTGTCCATGCACACGTTTGAGTGTTTCTTTTTTGGTAACTTTCTTTTGCTTTGTTAATTATTTATTTGTTGTAATATATGTAAATGAAAGATTAAACGTCAGTGCTTCATATTTCCTCTGATAATAGCTAATGTTTCTAAGACACAGGATGGACTCTTCCTAGATTGATGTCATGATAATAAACTTCCATTAACAGGAATTATTTTATTTGATGTAAATTTACGCCATTCTCATTAATGTACGTGCGTAGCTAACTAATAACTAATACAACAACCACTTTTCAGAAAAGTTTTGTTAGTTTATTAGCTAGCAAAACAAAAACATAAGAAATTTCAGTTTACTTATTATTCATCCCGCTTATTAAAAATTAAATTAACACTTTTTCAGTTTATTCTTTTTATTTTAATTTAAATTTCAATCAATTTATTTATTTTTTTCAGATTATTCTCGCCGATGAATGTACAGAAGCTGAAGGACGTGCGTGGCATATGAAACATTTTGCGTGTTCAGAATGCGAAAGACAACTAGGAGGTCAACGGTATATAATGAGAGATGGGAGGCCGTATTGTCTTCACTGCTTCGATGCCATGTTTGCGGAATATTGCGATTCTTGTGGGGAACCCATAGGGGTCGATCAAGGTCAGATGAGCCACGAAGGTCAACACTGGCACGCCACAGAAGTTTGTTTTTGCTGCCATACATGTCGAACATCCCTCCTAGGGCGCCCTTTTCTTCCCAGAAGAGGAGCCATTTATTGTTCAATAGCTTGCAGCAAAGGAGAGCCTCCAACACCCTCGGACAGCTCTGGTGCTGGTCCAAGACTTCCAAGACAACAACCAAGATGCAGACCTCCTAGAGCACCTTCTCCAAACGGTTCCAGCACTCCACCAGCTTCTCCATGTAGGAGAGCTCCAGTTTCTCCCACAATGTCTTCTCCTTCCTCACCACCGGGATCTTTATCTTGTCCACAATCATATTCGCGACCTAACTTACCGAAATCGTCTCCACCTTTAAGATCTCCTAAAATGGGAAGAAGGGCCTTGCAAAGATCTCCGAAACCTACTCATATTGCTTCAACAGCTACCACGCCAACCCCAAGCGAAAGCAGTCACGTCCCAGAAACTCTTCAGCCACATTTAGAAGACAATTCGAATAAAAATATTCACACGTCTTCTCATAATGTAAGAGGTTTAGACAGGGTGCTTTTGGAACGAAATTTGGACAAACTTATTTGTGAAAAAGGCAATCAAGAACCTTCTTCGGACTTGGAAAGATTGCTTCAGGCTAGGGACCGTAGCAGAGAACCTCTACATCTCGCCGATCTGAGTCTAGACGATTGGCAACCCCGAACAACCATGAACGATGCAATTGAAAAGTCCGACTCAAAAACGGAGAGCAGTTCTTCCGAAAGGGATCGAGAAAATAACGTGTATCAATCGTTTCCTCAACAGACCTCTTCAATGCCCGAACTTCCCCATGCAGTTTCTACAGATACAACACCTGGGGACTCTTCAAATCCTCCTGGGTCACCTTCAAAGAGAAGCAAGGCAATGCTAAGTGTAAGATTCCAAGGAGATAACGAAGCTTTTGAAGCAGATGAATGCGACGTTATGGATTCAGAAGTAAAAAGGTTTCCCAGGAGTCGAAGTTACGCAGGAAGAACTAGATATCACGATAGTTTAGATAAAAGAAGGCCTCGCAAAACGACCTCAGAAAGCCAAGTGGCTAGCACCAGTAAACAAGAAGACGACGATGCTTCAAGTTATTGCTCAACTTGTTCTTCCAGCTCTTCTAGTGACGATTTAGATTACCAGTTGCCTCCAAGAAGGGCATACGGAGGCGTACGAATTTCTTATGTTCCTAATGATGCCTTAGCGTGTGCTAGAAGGCGACAACAAGCAGTGGCAGGACAAAGGTCACCAAGTAAAAAGACAACAATCGACGACAAAGACAAGAACTGCACGATTTCATGATGTTTGTCTTGTTGTTTTTGTCTGACAAATGCCTTCCAATTTTTCAGATGCCAAAAATGTTGTCATTGCGATGTATTCAGGGTATGCGACACTTCTTAGCCATCTCATACGTATAAAAAGCCTGACGATAATATGCCTTTATACACATACATACATTAATATTAACCAGATAGCGCTTAAAGAAATGTACGTGTCATAGAATTTTTTACTTTTATACTATTTACTTAGTACTCGACATGATAAATTGATGGATGGAAGAAGCCTGTGTTCTTTAATTATTAAGATGCTACGCCAGGTACAAAAAACTTTACTTTTAATGGTTACGATTTTTAGCTCAAACTGTAGATTTGTATAAATTGTATTTATTTAAAATTTTAATATAA
>NW_020438939.1:750063-754844 GCF_000699045.2 Agrilus planipennis
TTTTTGGTTAAATAAACGTAATCTAAAATCTTTTAAAAATTATTATTCTATCTGGATACTTCCTCGTTTCAGCCTTCAAGAGAGAATTAGAAATAGCAAGACTCATGGCGAACATTTTTGGAGAAGTGTATTTCAAGAAATAAGGAATAACATCCAAACAAAGTTTACTTTACCGCATTTGGAAACTTTATTAAAAAAAAATCAAATCACATGAAAAGTAAGTTTTGTTTTATATTTAATTTTTTTTTTGTACGAAACAAGTAACGAACACACAAATATTAATTAATCACTTTTTTTCGCAGCAGATACATAATTAAAAATTAATCAATTACCGCACAAAATAAGCAGCATAACCTTATTTCAGATAAAATCGCATTATATTTTTCACATTTTTGATCGTAAGGTATCTCAAAATGTATTTACAAAGCCCTTTCGCTGTCAGATTAATCCACCTCGTCTGTGACATCTTGCATTTAATTTTTATAGAGGCTTCATTTACCCTAATAAAAAGACACAAGAAATAAAAAAAGTATATTTCTAACACCACAAATACATACAAACGCAGACTTTAGACAATCTCATAAAAATAAACATTTCATCTTAATTAAATACATTCCTATAATTAATAATATTTTATTCTTAATCACAAAGCCAAATCATTAAAATTTCCACATTTTGAAAGATGCCAAAAATGGTGTGAGATCAGCCCAATCTGGAAATTCTTCCAGAAATTGTTTAAAGTGAGGTGTTTTAACGTTATTGACCTCGTGGACATATCTTCCCAAAACTGCAATATCTAAAATCGAATGCTTCCAGTTTTGGGGTACTTGGAGATGCATAGAAAAATTTAAAGGCCTTTTCTCAATCCCCCAAGCATAATTTATGAAATAAGTCGTCTGGTTCTTCCATTTAGGTCCCTCTTTTATTTCTGAAGACAAACTAATATTTTTTAACGCCACCCCCAATTGTAAAGCAAAGTAGATAGTCATGTGAGTTGGTCCTGGAATTCAAAATTATTTATGTTACAAAACAGTTAATGATTTAACAATAATATGCATACCTGAAGCAGAAAAATTGAGCATTACTAATGTTGGACTTATGTTTTCTTTGTTTTGTATGATTAGTTGCACATCTTCTTGAATTATTGGCTGTTCAGCGGAAATCCAGCTACTTTTACTTCTAAAAGAGCAACAAAAAATATTAGAATCGAAAATATCGTACATCGTTTCTTTAACACACAATACTTCAATAGCTCGTGGGTGTAATATGGGCATTCCATAAAATAATTCGCTATCAGACAAAGTGTTAACACTTTGAGCTTTTTTGACATCTTCCACAAAATTTTCAACACTTCTTGGAGAATTTCTGTCCAAATTTACGATAAAATATCCAGCATCTTGTTTATAAACGGTTCCGTTTATGTTATAAAATGCTCTTCCAGTATGCTACAAAAAAAAAATGTTTTGATTACATTAACACCGCAATAATGTTATTGTACTTGTATCCAAAAACGTTGAGGGGCTGGAGAAGAAAAATCTCCACTGTATGGGAATCCCAGAGGAGTAAAAACAAGTCCAAAAAATGCCAAAAAGGTAATTAAAAACCCATAAAATACTTTTAATGGACTTCTAACAAGGGTTATCAAAGGGACCTACATATAAAAATCAATGTTATTTTAATTAATTTTAAATAATTTAAACTTACAAACAAACTACTTATTAAAACGGAAAGAATTAGAGTTGCGAAACCAACAAACAGTTCCGGATTTTTATTACTACCAAACCTTCCAGTAATAGGAATGACAAAGGTCATTAAAATCACACTCGTGTACATTAAATAGCAGACAGGAATTAGAGTGCTTATCAGGTGTAAAAATTGCCAAGTCCTAACTAAATATAATATATTTACAATTACGATAACAGAAATAAAATTAGTAGCATATTACGCTTGAAAAAGGTATGGCATAACAGATTGTACATATGTAGAGTAATCTCTCGATAAAATTTGTTGAAACAAAAATTCACATGTATCATTAATTACTTACAAAATATAACAAAGACACTTACCAGAGTACTGAAGTTTAGAAAAATGTATAACAGCAAAAACTAAACTATTAAAAACCAAAGGTATTTGGATTATATGCGAAGCCCTAATATTAAAAAAGGTACCAATCACAAGAGGCACACACCATATCAATCTTACACAACTTAACTGAACTTGAGTATGTGCTGCAATTGAATTATTTTCCTAAAATATAATATAACTTTGTTATAGCATTGATTACATCATTTCAAAAAGGTACTTACTTTAAATGAGTATTTGTTTGCAATTATTATAACTCCACAACATAGACCCCAAATGGGTACTACATAAAGACCTAGTATAATCCAGGGATTTCTATACCAACTCATAGTGTAACCCAAATAATCAAGTAGAATTCCCAAAATTACAGTAAATCCTATTGCAAGTAACCATCCCACAATGATCCCCATTTTGGTTATCAAAATATATAATAAGTCTTCTTTATTGAGTCCTGAATATTTTAAGTTTATAATATAATGAAGTTAATTTACTATAATATGTTCAAGTGGCAAAAGTAAATAAAACTCACGCAGTCCCAAAGTAAAAAAGCATCTGAAGGCAACTATGAGACATAAAAGAGCAGTTGAGTAGTTTAATAAAGTTGCTACGTTTATTGTGTAGACAATCATAAAAAGACCAAAAAAATCGTAATAAACTACTTTAGTTTGATCCTGGGATTCTAAATTATCAATTTCAGTAGTGTTTACCAAATTTTTAATTAATGACAGCACATTATCACCAACATGTTGAAATGACCCAAGTGGAATGTTATCAAAACCATCATACTTGGTGTGATACCTGTATCCACTTCTTACAAATGCCATATCATAGCCTACATACAAACTCAAAATAGATGTTTATAAATATTACATAATCTGTAATAAGCTTACCAACAACCCCACCAAAATCTCTAAACACTCTAAAGTCTGTATCTGAAGGAATTAAATTATTTTGAAATATTTCTTCCCCTGTCACTTGTCCTGCAGGATGTGGAACTTTGCTGAACTTGTGCACCAACCAGGGCTGCCCTGGACCAGTTTGAAATAGAATTATTTTACCACCTGCCCCTGCAGCTTCTAAATTAATGACTACTTTACAATTTCCAGCCCAATTATGTTGAGTAATAAAGCCATGAGACGCTTGCAAAAAAGACTCTTCTGCCCCATTAAAAAGAAAAATTATATCATGTTCAAAATCGTCTGCTGACCTGGAAAGCACTCGCAGAACTTCCAACATTGTTGCACAATTAATACCATCATCGCTACCCCCTGAAGTTTATTTACCTATATGCAAATTATACAAAACAATATTTAAAAATAAAAAGAAAAGCTCACCTGGACTTGTAGGTACAGAATCAAAATGAGCATTTATCAAAATACTTTTATTTTTGTTATTGTTTATGGAAGACAATTTAACAATCAAATTTTGAACATTTCCATATGCATTCACTATACCATAGGGGGCATAATCGAGATAGTATGATCCTGAAACTGTTTGTAAATCGACTTTAATTTTTTTGTTAGAATGTGCATTGATCACAATGTCGTTAATTTGTTTTTTCAAATATTGAACAGCCAATAATTCATTTTCATAACTACCCACAACCCTAGGGCCAAAATCTGTTAAGCCTTTTAAATAATTTCTAGCTTCTTCAGCAATAAACTTTTCAGAGTACTTCTCCTACAAAAACATTCATTTTCATGTTACTATACACTGTAAGACTGAAAAAATCAAAACCTTGTCAGCACTTTTTAATGGAACTGGTAATATGCTGTCTAAGAGAAGAGACAATCCAAACAAGCCCAGTAATAAAATTACAAAGAAAACAACAAACAAAGGTGATATGCTGTGAATACTTGATGAAGGTATATTCCCTTTATATTCTTCATTACTTCTCTCTTCAAATTCCATAGTTAAAGGCTCAAATGTAACATGTTTTTGCTCACTTCTGTTTCTCATTTTATGTGATTACTGATTACTTATCAAAAGCACATTTACTCTTTATGTTGGCTACAAAAAGTAATAGAAGTGTATCGAAATGAAAACTGCAACACAAAAAGAAAACAAACGATATAAAAAAAATAATGTGGGTAAATACTCAGTTCGATTTACTATAAATAACAATAGCTTTAGTACTAACGTGTACAATATTCATTTAATTTAAGAAAAAATCACTTATTGAAAGGAAATAACAATAAAAAAGATTATGAGTACTCACCGGTACCACACAACTCAAAATATGCAAAATAATTTAGTCTTTTCTTAACCTATGGTCATTTTAGACTTTAGAAGTGTCTCCAATTGAAATACAAATGCAAATTGTAGCAATCTCTTTTTTTTTAAAAATGTATTTATATTTTATTTTTTGATATAGATGATAAAGACTTATTATCTATGGGCAACATAGACAAATAGCGATATATACCCATTGTATATACCATCGACTTTTAGTAATGGACATGCCTTAGCGGTCAGAATTGTGGTACAAAAGAAAGAGATGGAACGAAGTTTCACATATGTAAATTCGAGACGTTAAATTCTGCTACTAATGAGATAAGAGGTAATACATAGCAAAATTAGAAAAAAAAAGCGAAGTAGGTATAATTGTTTCAGTTTTTCAACAGTAACAAAAATTTTTCTCATTAATTTACGATAACCTATAGTAGAAAAGAAATTGAGAATGAATTACTTCTTTTTAT
>NW_020438939.1:756726-763398 GCF_000699045.2 Agrilus planipennis
AATTTCTCAAAAGATGTCTTAGTGTTATATTTAATAAGTAAAACGCTGTTTATATCAAAATGAGGTTTATTTAGCAATTTTATTATTTATTTTATTTAAATAAAATACAATTTGTTCAATAATACATTTATTGTTGCAAATTAATAGCATTTATAAGAAACACAACGTATTAATAATATTTTATTCTTAATCACAAAGCCAAATCATTAAAATTTCCACATTTTGAAAGATGCCAAAAATGGTGTGAGATCAGCCCAATCTGGAAATTCTTCCAGAAATTGTTTAAAGTGAGGTGTTTTAACGTTATTGACCTCGTGGACATATCTTCCCAAAACTGCAATATCTAAAATCGAATGCTTCCAGTTTTGGGGTACTTGGAGATGCATAGAAAAATTTAAAGGCCTTTTCTCAATCCCCCAAGCATAATTTATGAAATAAGTCGTCTGGTTCTTCCATTTAGGTCCCTCTTTTATTTCTGAAGACAAACTAATATTTTTTAACGCCACCCCCAATTGTAAAGCAAAGTAGATAGTCATGTGAGTTGGTCCTGGAATTCAAAATTATTTATGTTACAAAACAGTTAATGATTTAACAATAATATGCATACCTGAAGCAGAAAAATTGAGCATTACTAATGTTGGACTTATGTTTTCTTTGTTTTGTATGATTAGTTGCACATCTTCTTGAATTATTGGCTGTTCAGCGGAAATCCAGCTACTTTTACTTCTAAAAGAGCAACAAAAAATATTAGAATCGAAAATATCGTACATCGTTTCTTTAACACACAATACTTCAATAGCTCGTGGGTGTAATATGGGCATTCCATAAAATAATTCGCTATCAGACAAAGTGTTAACACTTTGAGCTTTTTTGACATCTTCCACAAAATTTTCAACACTTCTTGGAGAATTTCTGTCCAAATTTACGATAAAATATCCAGCATCTTGTTTATAAACGGTTCCGTTTATGTTATAAAATGCTCTTCCAGTATGCTACAAAAAAAAAATGTTTTGATTACATTAACACCGCAATAATGTTATTGTACTTGTATCCAAAAACGTTGAGGGGCTGGAGAAGAAAAATCTCCACTGTATGGGAATCCCAGAGGAGTAAAAACAAGTCCAAAAAATGCCAAAAAGGTAATTAAAAACCCATAAAATACTTTTAATGGACTTCTAACAAGGGTTATCAAAGGGACCTACATATAAAAATCAATGTTATTTTAATTAATTTTAAATAATTTAAACTTACAAACAAACTACTTATTAAAACGGAAAGAATTAGAGTTGCGAAACCAACAAACAGTTCCGGATTTTTATTACTACCAAACCTTCCAGTAATAGGAATGACAAAGGTCATTAAAATCACACTCGTGTACATTAAATAGCAGACAGGAATTAGAGTGCTTATCAGGTGTAAAAATTGCCAAGTCCTAACTAAATATAATATATTTACAATTACGATAACAGAAATAAAATTAGTAGCATATTACGCTTGAAAAAGGTATGGCATAACAGATTGTACATATGTAGAGTAATCTCTCGATAAAATTTGTTGAAACAAAAATTCACATGTATCATTAATTACTTACAAAATATAACAAAGACACTTACCAGAGTACTGAAGTTTAGAAAAATGTATAACAGCAAAAACTAAACTATTAAAAACCAAAGGTATTTGGATTATATGCGAAGCCCTAATATTAAAAAAGGTACCAATCACAAGAGGCACACACCATATCAATCTTACACAACTTAACTGAACTTGAGTATGTGCTGCAATTGAATTATTTTCCTAAAATATAATATAACTTTGTTATAGCATTGATTACATCATTTCAAAAAGGTACTTACTTTAAATGAGTATTTGTTTGCAATTATTATAACTCCACAACATAGACCCCAAATGGGTACTACATAAAGACCTAGTATAATCCAGGGATTTCTATACCAACTCATAGTGTAACCCAAATAATCAAGTAGAATTCCCAAAATTACAGTAAATCCTATTGCAAGTAACCATCCCACAATGATCCCCATTTTGGTTATCAAAATATATAATAAGTCTTCTTTATTGAGTCCTGAATATTTTAAGTTTATAATATAATGAAGTTAATTTACTATAATATGTTCAAGTGGCAAAAGTAAATAAAACTCACGCAGTCCCAAAGTAAAAAAGCATCTGAAGGCAACTATGACACATAAAAGAGCAGTTGAGTAGTTTAATAAAGTTGCTACGTTTATTGTGTAGACAATCATAAAAAGACCAAAAAAATCGTAATAAACTACTTTAGTTTGATCCTGGGATTCTAAATTATCAATTTCAGTAGTGTTTACCAAATTTTTAATTAATGACAGCACATTATCACCAACATGTTGAAATGACCCAAGTGGAATGTTATCAAAACCATCATACTTGGTGTGATACCTGTATCCACTTCTTACAAATGCCATATCATAGCCTACATACAAACTCAAAATAGATGTTTATAAATATTACATAATCTGTAATAAGCTTACCAACAACCCCACCAAAATCTCTAAACACTCTAAAGTCTGTATCTGAAGGAATTAAATTATTTTGAAATATTTCTTCCCCTGTCACTTGTCCTGCAGGATGTGGAACTTTGCTGAACTTGTGCACCAACCAGGGCTGCCCTGGACCAGTTTGAAATAGAATTATTTTACCACCTGCCCCTGCAGCTTCTAAATTAATGACTACTTTACAATTTCCAGCCCAATTATGTTGAGTAATAAAGCCATGAGACGCTTGCAAAAAAGACTCTTCTGCCCCATTAAAAAGAAAAATTATATCATGTTCAAAATCGTCTGCTGACCTGGAAAGCACTCGCAGAACTTCCAACATTGTTGCACAATTAATACCATCATCGCTACCCCCTGAAGTTTATTTACCTATATGCAAATTATACAAAACAATATTTAAAAATAAAAAGAAAAGCTCACCTGGACTTGTAGGTACAGAATCAAAATGAGCATTTATCAAAATACTTTTATTTTTGTTATTGTTTATGGAAGACAATTTAACAATCAAATTTTGAACATTTCCATATGCATTCACTATACCATAGGGGGCATAATCGAGATAGTATGATCCTGAAACTGTTTGTAAATCGACTTTAATTTTTTTGTTAGAATGTGCATTGATCACAATGTCGTTAATTTGTTTTTTCAAATATTGAACAGCCAATAATTCATTTTCATAACTACCCACAACCCTAGGGCCAAAATCTGTTAAGCCTTTTAAATAATTTCTAGCTTCTTCAGCAATAAACTTTTCAGAGTACTTCTCCTACAAAAACATTCATTTTCATGTTACTATACACTGTAAGACTGAAAAAATCAAAACCTTGTCAGCACTTTTTAATGGAACTGGTAATATGCTGTCTAAGAGAAGAGACAATCCAAACAAGCCCAGTAATAAAATTACAAAGAAAACAACAAACAAAGGTGATATGCTGTGAATACTTGATGAAGGTATATTCCCTTTATATTCTTCATTACTTCTCTCTTCAAATTCCATAGTTAAAGGCTCAAATGTAACATGTTTTTGCTCACTTCTGTTTCTCATTTTATGTGATTACTGATTACTTATCAAAAGCACATTTACTCTTTATGTTGGCTACAAAAAGTAATAGAAGTGTATCGAAATGAAAACTGCAACACAAAAAGAAAACAAACGATATAAAAAAAATAATGTGGGTAAATACTCAGTTCGATTTACTATAAATAACAATAGCTTTAGTACTAACGTGTACAATATTCATTTAATTTAAGAAAAAATCACTTATTGAAAGGAAATAACAATAAAAAAGATTATGAGTACTCACCGGTACCACACAACTCAAAATATGCAAAATAATTTAGTCTTTTCTTAACCTATGGTCATTTTAGACTTTAGAAGTGTCTCCAATTGAAATACAAATGCAAATTGTAGCAATCTCTTTTTTTTTAAAAATGTATTTATATTTTATTTTTTGATATAGATGATAAAGACTTATTATCTATGGGCAACATAGACAAATAGCGATATATACCCATTGTATATACCATCGACTTTTAGTAATGGACATGCCTTAGCGGTCAGAATTGTGGTACAAAAGAAAGAGATGGAACGAAGTTTCACATATGTAAATTCGAGACGTTAAATTCTGCTACTAATGAGATAAGAGGTAATACATAGCAAAATTAGAAAAAAAAAGCGAAGTAGGTATAATTGTTTCAGTTTTTCAACAGTAACAAAAATTTTTCTCATTAATTTACGATAACCTATAGTAGAAAAGAAATTGAGAATGAATTACTTCTTTTTATAATATAATGTCGAACTACCCCCTATTTTGTTAAAATTGTATATATTACAGAACTTCAGTTTATCCAAATTTTTTCAGAAAAGTCAATTGGCTTTTATAGCGCCACTACATTTGCTGATTCTTTCATCTATGCTCTAGTTTTTTCTATCACAGTTATCTATACCTATTATCTATGATCTATACGTCGACAGCATAAATTGACACAATTATGAATCCATATGAATCTATGATGTTTGTACATGTAGAATCTTGTCATCTTGCCATTTTGTATTGAAAACGACGCAACGTCGCCATTTTCAAATTTTGTAATTTTCTTGATTTTCAGTGCGTTTTAATTATTTAATAGTGTAATTTACTTGTTTTTCTTCTCCATTTTTACAGATTGACGATAAATAATAGTCGAAGAGATCATTTTGTTGCTATCGAAAAGAACGTCTACTACGGTGTTGTAGCTGTTAACTTTTCATCGTGGAGGAGTTGTAGTTAATTAAGGTGAGCTACATGCTGTAATTGTATCTGCAGATACGGAGATTAAATGCATTATATCTGAATACTGCTTGACAAGATTTCATTTTACAGAAACATTGTAAAAACTCTGGACGGCATTAAAGTAGTGATTATATCAGTCATCAAGTCATCATTCACTCCAGAGCATATGTGTACATATGGTGCTGTAGCAAACATGAAGTGCCTTTTTTTTTCATTGAAAATGGAGGTAGTGTGCTATTGCTAAAGGGAAGATTTATTACAATAAACCAATGAACTGGTAAGTAACAGTATCAGTTTAAAAGAGTAAATGAGATCCCAGAAACTTCAATTTCTTAGATATTTGTAACATACTTCCAGTAGACTACTTTTAAACAGTTTTTCAAAAATGATGGAAACTGAACAGCAGAATTAATGAGGAATTAACCTTTCCAACAGTATGAAAGTTAT
The DNA here is from genome assembly GCF_000699045.2 of Agrilus planipennis. Classification (NCBI taxonomy): domain Eukaryota; kingdom Metazoa; phylum Arthropoda; class Insecta; order Coleoptera; family Buprestidae; genus Agrilus; species Agrilus planipennis. Next base: position 761,990 of record NW_020438939.1, read on the forward strand.
ATGCCTAACTAAATTATATTTTCTTGTCCGTCTCTATAGACTGCCCAACAAATGAGATGGAGTTACAATTAATTTTGATGTTACTGAAACCACCAGTGCTTTTAAAGTCTTCACATAATGCAGTTAATTTTAAGCATGTGAGAGAGAAGTAACTGGAAATTAATTTGGAAACTGCTAAAACAACAGATTTGTCTGCCGTGGTAGCCCTCGTGGATTTGGCTACAGTTGATTAAGGTGAGAATGCATGACATAATATTAATTGCTCATAATTTATTGCATTTCTTAATAATTTTTTCCAACAGCATGAATTGAGATTAAAGTGAATCTATGGCATTTTAACAATTATCTATTGTTCCGGAAGATGTTGTGCATCTGTGGTTTTGCCCTTAACAAATATCTATAGTCCACACCTTAAATTGATGTCATTCATCTATGATTGTCATTTATGTAAATTGACAGTTTTATAATTCAGATACTTTACTTTCTTTTTGCTACATATTTTTAGTTGTGTTAGTGCCTTCCTCAATTAATAGTGTAATTAATATGTTTTTTGTTAATTTCTGCAGATTGCCTAACAAACGAGAGAATTACAATGCAGTTTGGTCCTACTGAAACAACTAATGTCTACTGGGGTGTGGTCTTTCATGGACTATATTCTTGATTTGCTGATTTTGTCTTCGCCTTGCAACATTTTTCAACTGACTAGTGAGAACAACTGGAGATTTATTGGAGTTCCACTAAAACAACAAATTTTCTGCTATGATATTCCTTCTGGATTTGGTTTGCTTTTCACACATGCAAACTTTGGAATGTTACAGTTAATTAAGGTGAGAATACTTGATATAATTAACTTTAATTGCTCATTATTAATCTGTTACCACCGTATCTGTTTCAGATCGACGTTGGAGAAGACAAAGATGACCCCATAGTTGAAATAGTTCTTTTGTCTTGCATGGTCTATATAGTAGAATTCATTAAGTTGATTTTATTCAAATTAATTTTTTATTTTGCATGTTTTATGTAGTTAATTTGAATTAGTTTTTATTTTGCATGCTTCATTTTATTTGAATTAATTTTTGATTGTAGATGTTTTTATTTTTTTAAAATAGTAGTAGTGTAGTAGTAATACTTACTAATCCGTTGAGTAGTTGTAGTATAGTCTAATATGTCTCTTGCTTACCTCTTCGCTTAGCTTACTGCATATTCTTACTATAAATTGCTTTGCATTTACCCTACGAGTTCTACATGATTCAACGTTTCGTTATCGTGTGTGTTTCTTCTCACCCTTGTGGAATTAGGGAGGGCCTCCCCGAACGACTTCCCTTGGGCTTAGCTATTTAGTTGATCTTAAAAGTGTCTTATACACTTTTCGCGAGTCTACTCTAGCGTTACTTCCTTTCAGACAGGGT
>NW_020438939.1:768175-773258 GCF_000699045.2 Agrilus planipennis
AAAAAAAAAAGAAACGATGCAGTGACTTTTGCTGGTGTTCTCAGGTGGACAGAATAACCATATTCTACTACCCACTAATTTGGAATTGTTTACAACCCCTTTTCTTCAATATTCAGTGTTCTGCATCAATTTCTATCTGAACACGTAAGTTGCCACAACTTAACGATTTTTTACCTTCATTAATAATTATCTTAGTAATATTTAATTAAAATTGTGTTGAAAATGTTTATAGTACATTATTGAAAGGTTTTAGTTATCTACTGAAAGTTGTTAAAAATTTAATGTTACTATTAAGTTAAACTGTATTACTGTTTCTTCTATTTTGTGGCCTTTTCTATTTGGCCGATTGTCTGTTGAAGTTACATAATAATTTATTTTGTACAAGTTTATTTGTTACATTCAATAAATTTCTTTTACTATTCTTTCACTTATTATTACTTTTACACTTATAAATTCGCAAGTTTTTATGTTAAGGTGAAAAATGGACAAGTAACAATGTATTTCCTTTTTTACAAAGAAACAATGTGTTTTCTTTTATAAAAAAGGAAATTACATTGTTTCTTATCCATTTTTCACTTTAACTTGCACATTACGAAAAACAGTAAATAACTAGCACATTTAAAGTGCGCGCCTTTTTTATTTAGTTGTGACTAAACCTGCCGGAGGGCGCGCAAATCGGCGCGTTTCGAGTTGACCATCTATTACCCTTTGTGTATCTATTATCTATGGGTATGATGTAAACAGAAGGGACGGGTTATTAGTTGAATGGGATTTAATTTTTCTTAATTCATATTAAAGCGGTTCCTGGACGAATGGAAAGTAAAGTAATTTTAAAACGTTTATGAGGAGCTATTGAGACCTATAAAAGCCTCATGGCTGGAGAAATGACGCCGGGTTGTAGTGGGCAGAAAAAGAAGAACAAACTTTTGAGGCAAGATTCTAGACGAAATGGCAAAGATTCTGGATCTGAAAGTCAAAAGATAGCACCAGAAAACAGCTTACACACTACCAGAGGTGGAGTAAGAGTGTACAAAATTGTGGTACTTGGTGATGGAGGTGTTGGGAAATCAGGTAAGGGCCGTCTGCTTTGTTTAAAATCATAGGCAAATTTCTTACCTACAATACGTCACTGTTAAATATTATGCATACTTCTAGTTGTTAATTTTAATAGGTGGTCTATGTGCGTATAATTCTAATTTTAACAGAGAATAATTTGGTTTATTACAGCAGTTACCCTTCAGTTTGTTAGCCATAGTTTTCTCGATTACCATGATCCTACCATTGGTAAGTTATATTAACAGATTCTGAAATGTAAATGCATATCTTAATACTTAAATTAGCTTTTTATTAAAAATCTTTATATTTTTATTAGAGGATTCTTACCAACAGCAAGCTGTAATAGATGGTGAACCTGCATTATTGGATATATTGGATACAGCTGGACAGGTAAACAATAATAAATATAGTACTTAATATAACGAAAGGTTTGATTCAGGTAAAATATTTTTTTTTATATATATATATTGACTGCATTTCTGCCAACAGCTTAGTGACCTTTCAAAGATATCAAAAATATGGTTATTTCAACTTTTTGGTAACATTATCTGGATAGTGATTTAGAAAGGCTGATTGAAGTCACTATGTTTTAACTTTACAATTACTGTAAATAAGCCGTCAAACTGTTGAGCAAAACGTAATAAAAATAGTTTTTCACCTGAATAGTTCAAACATTTCATTCTAATACAATATTAACGAAAAACGGGAATTATAATAGATATTTGATATTCGAACTTGCTTTTAACAATTTATATTTCTGAAAATAGATAAAAATAAACTGAGTAAACCAATAATTAATTTTTAAGTAACCAGTATTTTGGTTTATTTCAGGTTGAGTTTACAGCAATGCGTGATCAGTATATGCGTTGTGGAGAAGGTTTTTTAATTTGTTACAGCGTGACTGATCGACACAGCTTCCAAGAAGCACTTGAATACAGAAAATTGATTCAGAAAGTTCGTGCCAACGAAGACATACCTCTCGTTCTTATAGGTAACAAATTCGATTTGCAAATGCAAAGAAAAGTGTCTACAGAGGAGGGTAAGACGTTAGCGAAACAATTTGGATGCCCTTTTTATGAAACGTCAGCGGCATTGAGGACATTCGTCGATGACGCGTTTCACACTCTAGTCAGAGAAATTAGAGCCAAAGAGAGACAGAAATTAGGGCTTACAGACGGTTCAAGTAGAAAACCGAGGCGTTTAAGTAAATGGTGGCGACTTAGAAGTATTTTAGCTCTTGTTTTTAGACGCAAACGTAACATTTAGTTAAAAGCGTTTTTTTTTTTATTGTTTAATGTTACCGGACGAAATTGTCCTAATATTAATTGCACATAGGGTTGCTTCGATATTAAAGTTTTGATAACGATGTATTAAAATGTTCGGAATTGTTTCCGGTATTTATAACTTGCAACAAACACATTTAGTTTGCTTTTGATTTCTTTTATGGACTATGGTAGAGACAAAACTGAAAACTTTTAAAAGACTTAGGTTGAAAATAGTGATTCCGAAACATTGGCCATTTTAGCTACGATATATAGTTAATTAGGTTTCAATTTTACATTTTTTTAAACGGATACCTTAGGTTTAATTAATGAGTTAATGAGCATCTAGTATTTATTCAGTATGATAAAAATTTAGGTGGCGTATGGTTTATTTATTAAAACAAATAACTTTTTGCTATTAATTTAATGACAATGATGACATTTATTAATTATACATACAGGACGTTTCACGACAATGTTAGTTTGAAAGTATGCAAGGATGCCAAAAAAATTTAAAAGCACGTGTAGGAGTAAAGTATTAGGAATTTTCTTATTTTTTGACGAGCGTGAATTTATGATTTTCTTGGTTTCCTATATAATTTTTTCTTTCTAAGTCACTGAGGAATAGTACCCGATATACATATTAATGTATGTACAGTAATTGTTCTTGTTGTAATCAAATTAACGAGGCAAAAATTAAATTATTGCAAATTGTGCTTATTGTATCATAAGAGAACATAGTCATTAGTAGTAAATTTGCGCACATTTTATTACATACGAATGCCTTTATTTAGCTTTTGCTTATTTTTTAACTACAAGTTACTTTTTTCTCTATTGAACAACATTTAAAGACTGTTTTTAATTGAACCTGCAAAATGCATACAGGGTCGTAGATATATTAGTTGTTTTGCGAGATAATAAAATTATCAGTTAATCAAAGGTCTAGGGTCGATAGAGTATAAAAATGGTCGCAATAGCAACGAGTTTAATGCTGTCCAACAAACTTTTTATTTATTAATATTTGTTTCTTACGCTTAGTATAATAATTTATAAGATTTAGGAGTGAGAGAGATTTTCCTAGAAATGCATAAGAATCTATTATAATCTGAATTAAAAGAGTTAGTACTTATATTTACTCAATATGAAATATATCGGTAATAATGGTAAAATACAAACAAATTGTGCCTACCAAAATAATTGTATTTAGTTAACTATTGGAGTGATTCTAAATGTTATGAATTAACAGAATAAGTATAACGAATTAATTTTTTTAAATAATTAGTNAGATAATATCGAAAGATTGAAACCACATAAGGCATAATGGTAGTTTTAATAAATTACTGGCCAAGAGTATATAAATGTTCCTGAAAATTCTAAAAATATGTTTTACATTGCGAGGTTGTTCCTTTTTGATTTAGAATTCGTTAAATCAATCAAAAAATCACATATTTTCGCGCTACCCTTTTTTATTACTTTTCTTTATTTTCACAAATCTATATGTGGTACGAGTTGTAATAACATCGTTGCTGCTTTAATTGTCTAGTCACTGTTATAAAAAAAATTGTTTTAGATATTTATTACCAACAAAATACGAGGATTAAGGTGTCATATGTTAGGGCTGCTATCATTTGGGGCTGTTGCAGTTTTTTATATACATGTTGTAGTTGTAACAATTAGTAAACAATGTCGACTCTAAGTGCGTATTGTATTTGTATTTTTTTGACGCATATTTCAAATCAAAGTCATACACATTGTATAATATTTTCTTGAGTGTACTTCATTTATACAAAAGGTAGATACTCACTAAATAAATAATAGAATCAGGTGTGTAAATAGCTTAAATATTCGAATTGTGCGGCTGATGGGATCACCTCATGTACGCAGGGAAAAGGATAGGACGAGGTTGTAAAACACTAAACAAGTTAAATAAGGACAGAGGTGAAGATTAAAAATTATAATTGTATGCATGTGAGAACCCAAATAATTTTATGTTTGATTAAATTAGAATTCTGTTAGGTTAGATTGCATTAGCTTCGATTTTTTATCTTCACCTCCACTTACTAAAAACAACTATTTAGTGTCGTACAAGGGAGGATATATGAGTTGCATTACTCCTTATATATGCACCTGATAATTATTGTTTATAGCAATGTTATAGGTAGTTTTGATTACGAAATGAAGAAATAAATGTTCTAGCAATAAAATGTAATAATTTGTATAATCAGATGAATGAATTTTATCATTCATGAATAAATAGAATTTTAGAAAGAAACAGCTGTTAGTACCTACTGTTAGTATCGTTATACAAATACCTATGTGCTTGTTTATTGTTTATTCGTACATTTGTGAAAAATACTAAAAAAAGTCGATAAGTGAAATGATTAAAAATTATAAATTATTACTTATCTTGAAAGTGTTACCTCCTTTCTTGTTGTAAGTATTTGATTTTAACAGTATTACTAAACACGTATTAGTATTATTGCTAACGTTTTCTTGTTTGCTAAAATATCTGTTTTCACTGCCGTAAAATTATTTATTTAATGTTTTTTTTTACTAATAATGCACAAAGATTAACAATTTTATTGGTAGAGTAAGTTATGTTTGTCATTTTTTAATAAATCTCCTCAATTAACTGGACCAAAAGTGTCTTTAAATAATAATTAAAGAAATCGCATTTTTTGTGTTAATATCTACTTATATTTTGTCTAATAATACTTGTTGCTGTATGAGCGAATCTCCTCTGTAAATATTAAATTTTTGTAAAT
>NW_020438939.1:773348-780306 GCF_000699045.2 Agrilus planipennis
ACCATTATTTATGCAGTGTTATTGTTGGTTAAGATATTTATTAGTATAAACTAGGAACTTGTATTATTTATTTTATATAGGATTCCGGAAATGCTCGAATTACCCTTATTATAATTTAATATAATACCTGTTTTTCTTAATAAATTAATTCGAAATCAAAAAAAGGCTTTATTTACTTTACTTAACAAGTTCAATCGGTTTAACAGCAGCTCAGTCTTTTAAACAATTATAATGTTTGTTAGGTAATCCAAAAGATAAGGTAAAAACCCAAAAGAGTTTAAGAATCAGCCGATTTTAATGCGCTCATTTCCAACGCGGAGATAAAGAGTATACAATATAAAGCCATTGCTTTTATTTATTGTTGATAAAATACAAAAAATGCCAAATAAATCCGGATACGTACTTTTGAAGGTCATTGATTTGAAAACATTTATAATGGCAAGTTGCGTACATTCATATTTGTATTCTTATATATAACTATTCATAACTAAAACTACCTTGGCTGATATAAGGCAACACGAATCTGCACAATCTTTTTGGTATGCAAATATCGATATCGATGGATACTTTGACGAAACCGGGGTTACAAACGCAACCTACCAAATTTTGATCAGCTGAACAAAGAACGGCAGCATATTCAGAAGGATTGCAAGTTTCGGGGCATGAACCACCACACGTGGTATATCGTGAATATTTGCTACAAGGATAGCAAGACGTTTCTACAAAATAAAAATTATTATAACCCTTTATAAATTATCTTTGCTAGTTACTAATTAAGCAAACTAAGATTATGATCTAGTCCTTTCATCTGACCTTCGATTTAAAATTGGTTTCATATTATTTCGTACAGAACGCACTTTTAAATTTAAAATACTGAAATTTGAAAGATGAGTACAAATTTTCCTGTATAAGAAGTTGGTTGAAGAAATTAGAAAAAGAGTAATTAACCTGAGAAAAGTTGGAATATCTAGAAGAAGGGAAATTTGGAGTAGGAGAATATTAGGAGTAAGTACAAAAAAAGAGAGGAAGCATTTAGGGAATTGAAAATAAGTCAAAAAGAATTAAATGGACAGGAAGGGAACGGGAATGTGTGTAGGTGAGATGGTGAGGATTAGGTGTAATGGAATGATCGGAGTAATATTGGTAAATCAAGATAGGTAGGATGCATAAAGGATTAGAAGTGGGAGCATTGACAGGGAGATTGTATGTCAGGGTATTTGAAAGGCCTAAAAGAGATGGATACGATAGCAAGGTTTATTATAATGGGAAATGTGACTAAGGAGGAAGGATGAAACGTTGGAGTGGGAGAGGAAACTTTGACGTATGAGTTGGGAAATTGTGAGGAAAGTAAGAATTGGAGTGAGTGTAGTCTTTCTTAATTTTAATATTAACTTTGAAAGATTAAGTTAAATTAAACATTTGAAATACTTCAGATATTTAACAACAAAATCAGTAGATAATATACTGATATAACTTGATTTTAGATAATATCGAAAGATTGAAACCACATAAGGCATAATGGTAGTTTTAATAAATTACTGGCCAAGAGTATATAAATGTTCCTGAAAATTCTAAAAATATGTTTTACATTGCGAGGTTGTTCCTTTTTGATTTAGAATTCGTTAAATCAATCAAAAAATCACATATTTTCGCGCTACCCTTTTTTATTACTTTTCTTTATTTTCACAAATCTATATGTGGTACGAGTTGTAAACGAAAGTAACCATTCGAGAGAATCTGACAATTTATTAATTATCACAATTACTTTTATTTCTCTATTCGATTGTTGACTACCACGATAAGCAAAATTACGAAAGTTTTACCACGTTTTTAAAGACTTTTTTTCATTAATATCCTTTAACTTTGTTAATTATACACGACACTTACGATCTTCTATAAATGGTGCTAAAAATGAGCACAAACATTTTGGTATACATTGATCCATATTATCCGATATTCTGACGAAGCCTTCTTTACAAACACAACCGTCCTTACAATATGATGAACAAATGTTTTGTTCACCAGTAGGGTTGCATTTTTTTTCTTGGCAAGTGTTGCTGCAATTCGCTTCTTCTTCAAATTTACCGCAACAATGCTCGGCATCTACAATAATTTATTTACAAGACTAATGCAGTCTTATAGTATATATAAGATAGTATTAAATATGATTTTTTGAAGAGAAACAGTGGTATTTAAAACTAAAACTTCTAGGTACCTGTAATAACAAGATAATTTTTACTAGGAAATTAAATCCATTAGGAAACGATTACAGTAATTTTACAATAACTTCGGACAAATAACATTCTAAATATGATATAGGTAAATTTATATAATTACCTGATTTACCGATAATAACTAAAAATACAGTAACTATTAGTGTAGCAGCCGTTATAGTGTACATTTTGATGCTTAATGTTTACTACCGTGCGAACCTGCTTTAAATAACTACTATTTGTAGAAATACGTGCTAACAGTCAAATAGAAAAAAAAGCTTAATTACTAATATTTTCGTTGAGATTAAATAAATTATACTTTTTGAAGTTCATAATGCAATATGTTTATTTTTTCATTTATATTACATTTGTAAAAATGCCTTTAAAATTTCTTTTTCAACGACCTAATCTATTTAATGTAATAAACGCAGATAAGTGAAATTATTAAAAATTACAAATTATCACTTATGTTGAAGTTCAACCAAAATGTTTATTTTTACTGCCGTACAATTATTTATTCCTTGTTCCTTACAAATAACGAAATTACTCATAAAAATAAAAATTTAATTTTTTGAGTCTGTGTTTTTAAATAAACCCACACAATTAACTGTACTAAAAGAGTCTTTAAATAATAAAAAAAAGACGAAATAAATTAGTGGCGTAGCTTGTTGGGAGGGGGAGGGAGAGAGCAGAGGATACCATGATCCCGGCAGTTTGGAGCACGCTGTTGATCAATAATATTACAAAATTTATTTCCTTTTCTCATATACATATATATTCAAATGCCGAGAAATTCGTACTATTCTTATATTGCTATATCCTCAGCGACAATAAAAAATACTGAAGATTGGAATAATGAAAATATAACACTATTTAAAGAACCGAAATCTTTACAATAATTTATAAAACCTGAAAAGTATATTTAGCGACTGCACTGCACATTTTCTAAATTAAAAATATACTTTGTATATACCTTTTCACTGTAGTCCCGACCAATTTAAATAAAAGATTTTAATTGCATAAATTCACGCTGCGCAAATGGAAATAATTCATAATTAATAGAATCGTTAAATGAATATTCTTTGATGTTACTATATCTTGTGTAATATATAATGATTGGTCGTTTTGTATGAGCGGATCATTAACGTCAATGTTAAAAGTTTTTGTCAAGTTTTTAGATATACATATCTACGAGGGTGGATTGATAAGTTTCCGGCCTAACCAAGAGATGACGCCACTAGGCCTACCTTGAGGTGACATTCTATAGTACCATCCTTGGATAGCTTGTAGCTATAGTTTCAGCCCGATCTCCTTGCTAGTGTAGGTTTGACAGCACGCTGAACAAGACGCCTCTGTGGTTTTCGTAAAAATGGAAAAGCAGGAAAATCGTGCTGTCATCAAATACTTTTATTTGAAGGGGTTAACGCCGAAGGAAATTAAAAAAGAGATGGACTCAACACTGGGGACATCCTCCCCGTCATATTCAACCGTTAAGCAGTGGGTTTCCGAGTTTAAAAAGGGTCGTGTGAGCACCTCTGATGGGCCTCGCTCAGGACGCCCCGTTGAGGTCACAACTCCAGATATGATCGAAAAAATTCATCAAATAGTGCTGGGAGACCGCAGATTGAAAGTGCGTGAGATAGCTGAGACCTGTAAGATGTCATATGAACGTGTGCAACATATTTTGCACCAACATTTGCATATGGAAAAGCTCTGTGCAAGATGGGTGCCGCGTTTGCTAACAGTCGACCAAAAATTGATTCGAAAAAACATTTCTACCGCAAATTTGTCATTGTATAAGCGTAATCCAAGCGAATTTTTGCGTCGATTCGTAACCGTTGACGAAACGTGGGTCCACCACTACACTCCTGAAACCAAAGAACAGTCTAAACAGTGGATTGGACCAGGGGAACCAACTCCAAAGAAGGCAAAAACAATTTTTTCGGCGAACAAGGTTATGGCTACTGTTTTTTGGGATGCAAGAGGTATTATATACATTGATTACCTTGCAAAGGGTAATACTATCACTGGTCAATACTACGCAGACTTATTGCAACGTTTGAGCCACGAGGTGAAAATTAAACGACCTCATCTGGCGAAGAAAAAAATCTTGTTTCATCACGATAACGCACCAGCGCACACGTCAATCGTTGCGACGGCTAAAATCAACGATCTAAAGTTTGAATTGATGCCGCACCCTCCTTACTCTCCAGACCTAGCCCCGAGTGACTATTTTCTGTTCCCTAATCTCAAAAAATGGCTTGGCGGTAAGAGATTTGCGGACAATGAAGAAGTAATCGAAGCTGTAAATGGTTATTTTGAGGAGCTTGACGAATCAGTCTATAGAGATGGCATTAATAGACTGGAACACCGCTATGAGAAATGTATCAGCCTTGGAGGAGATTATGTTGAGAAATAAAAAAAAAAAATTTTTAAAAACCTTGTTTTTCTTGGTCAGGCCGGAAACTTATCAATCCACCCTCGTACACTTTTACTTATGAGTACACAAAACTATAATTTGCACCATATAAAATCGTCCTTATGTCCGCTTTTTAGTTTTTAAGTCAAAGAGATAAATACTACAATAACTAGAGATGTGCAAAATGGTTTTTTAAAAGCATTGAAATACAAAATGCAAATACTTTTTTGATTTGTTATTTCAAATGTAAAATACGAAATAGATTTCCTTTTTGTATTTTAAATGCTAAATGCAAAATACGTATTTTTCAAATAAATACTTTTTTGTAGTACCTATTTAATTTTTTACATTTACATAAGTATAAAATATTTTTTAAGAAAACGTTGAAAGTATTTGTTCATTTTTTGAATATTGGGGCTTTTCTAGACTTGCAATATACCACCAGCTGCGAAGATTAAGTATGATTCATATTTTTCTGTTTGAAGTGATTGAGACGTAGTTCTTCTATCTTTATGTTATAGTTTCTTCAGTTCAGCAACAGATAATTCTACGATATGCCTCCTTATTTGCCTTTGTCACCCGTTTTAATTGGAAAAAAGACACTGATGTCAAAATAGTTTGTTTAGCGTGAAAGATTAGTCAAAATAGGGTTGCAAATAATTTTATTTTTAAATTAAAATTAACATCAATCATTTTATATCATAATATTTACAACCCCATTTTGTCTCCTATCTTTTACACATTGTAATAAGAGAAAGAAATGGAATCCATAGTTTCTTTAGCTTTGGGTTAATCTAATAAGTGAAGCTTTTCGAATCGTTTTCTAAGAATTTTGGATGATACGCATTTATTAGCACACCACAATATATTCTAGTTTTCAGTTTTACACAGCTAAATCAATTCGATATTGTTTTGTATGCTGTTTTGTCGTAATTCATAGAATTTCATAGTTCCTTGCTAACGGAAGGACAAGTGGTGATTTGGCAGATAGTGATATCAATTTGGAACTTCAAAATTCCATGGACCATGACATTGAACCCGGAAAACAATATCGATCCAGTATTTAAGATTATCAATTTCCAAGGAGTTTAGAATTTTTTGGGCTCTCTTCAGTTAAAGAATTAGAAGGCATTCATGTAATGTCTTTTTGTTCCCTTTTTTAAACGTCTAACACCTTCAATGGTCAATGTGAGCAACTTTCATTCATCATTTCGTATAATATTTGATCGGTACCACAACAAAATTATTTATATGGTTGGTTAAAATAAATCTTTTATTTGTTTAAGTAAACTACAATCTTCTTTAATTATTTAATTAAACACCTGTTTTCCTGCCTCTAATAAAATTGTTAATAAATTATAAATATCTTCAATTTATATAAATAAAAAGGATAATTTTATCTAAATATTACAATTTACTGGGTTTAATAATGAAACTACATCATATTGACTGCATTTAGTGATATTTTTAATTTACGTAAATATGATGATGGATCGATCCATGGAAGGATGTAAAACCTCTCGGACATCGAGCGTGATTAATTGAGGTATGCGAGGTTCCACTATTTAAAGTAGTTTCAGGCTGCTACTCACCCAGATAATTCAAAAACCAATTGGAAACTAGATTAGAATCTACTTGGCACTTATTGTGCAAATAATGCAACTCATTAACTTCAAAAGCGTCATCATTTTAAAATACATAAACTTAAAAAACCGATTTTGATGTATTTTTACCAGAATGGAAATAAATACTTACATTTACTAACGAACTGAATTTATTTATTTATTTATAGTAAAATACAATGTATGCTACATAAATACGGAACCTGGAATTCCGAAAAGGAACACCCTTCGATTAGCGTCAAATATTTACTACACTCCTTAATGTACTAGATAACTAGAGATGGCATTTAAATCGACTTTTGGCAACTCGAAGCGGAAATGGTAAAAAATCCTTTTTTTTTTTCGTAACAGTAGTTTAAAAATAAATTCCTAGAAAGGAAAACCCTTATACATTGTCTTCAAATTTTTACTAGATGGTGTCCCTTAGGAAGTACTTCGTATATACCCGATTTAGTTTTAATAAAATGTGGGGGGAGAGAGAGAGGAGAACTATTATACAAATGAAGTTTTAGAACGCATCCATTTTGAATTTTTTTGATGCGGCATTTCTTTGGTGGTGCGATCTCGTGATGTTCGGGGAATCCCGCTTTCTATTTTTGAAGGACGATCATGCGTTACGGTAGTCTCGAGAAAATTTTTAAAATATATCTATAATTTTAAAATTTTTCTCATAATATTATACGTAAACGCCTTTTAAATTAAAA
>NW_020438939.1:780411-788907 GCF_000699045.2 Agrilus planipennis
CTTTAAATTAAAATTTACTAGATAGATAATTAACCAAAAATACACATAAATATTATTCTAGTGTTGGTAAGTATACATACCTATCTACTTTGTTATTTATAATTATATATGTATTTATATTAAGGGAAGGCTTTATCCGATGAATATAGTTATGTCAATGCCTGCAAACTTAATGATGAATTATTAGCTCTTCCGGTTCTAGTCGCCAAAAATCCTTTTAGGTATTAACATGTAGTCCATAAAGGAGTAAATGTTAAACATTTAAACTCAATCGAAGGGTCTCCCTTTTCAAAATTGATAATTAATAACCAAATATACCTACCTTTAAAAATTATTGATTTTAATTCATTTATATAGACAACTGACATACATAGACTTTAGGTGGTAAAAGGCAATAAAAAACTGCACAAAAATTTTGGTATGCAAATGTCTATTGCTTTGGATACTTTGACGAAGCCGGGGTTGCAAACACAACCTACCAAATTTTGATCAGACGAACAACGGACGGTATCATATTCAGAAGGGTTGCAAGTCTCAGGGCATGACCTCCCACAAGTGGTATATCGTGAATTTTTACCACAGGGAAAGCAAGAAGTTTCTACAAAATAAAAACTATTTTTTTACTTTTTAATCCTTAATAAGTTTAAACTTAATAAACTTTTATGATTTAGAAATTTTAAAAAAATTCCTGTTTCTAAAAGCGCATTTGAAACTCAAAAATCTAAATTCTAACATTAACTTTACAAATATTTTCGACTTGAAATAAAATTTTTAAAACAGTCACCCTTATTTAATTTCTTTACTTTAGAAATCTATTTTTGGTAAGTAGGTACATCAAATAGGAGAAGTTTTCAATTTGATTAAAACCTGACTTCGTGAAAATTTATTAATTTCCATAATATATATATATAATAAACGATAGCTTTAATTCTCTCATTTTATAATTAAACAGAAAAAGTATATAGTTTCTTTTTGTTGTGTGCTTAAACTCATAAAATTATGGTAGGAAAAGACAACACGGACGAATTGATCGATTTGGGTTATTTTTGCAGCGTATTTGAAATTAACATCAAGAAGGGTGTTGTAAGTTACAGTTTTACCAAATTGCGAAAACTTTACCGCACTGTTAAGGCCTTTTTTTTAATATCCTTTAACTTTGTTACTTATTATATGCAACTCTTACGTTCTTCTATAAATGGTGTTAAAAATGGACACAGACATTCTGGTATGCATTGATCTGTATTATCCGATATTCTGACGAAGCCTTCTTTGCAAACACACCCCTTCTTACAATACATTGGACAAATTTTCGATTCACCAGCAGGAATGCATTTTTTTTCGGTGCAAGTGTTGGCGCAATTCGTTATTTCTTCAAATTTGCCGCAACAAAATTCGTCGTCTACAATGAATTTTTTTCAGAAGTAACATATATGATTAAGGCAGCCTTATGTACTTATTCTAATTAATTTTAAATTATAAATTTTTATAGATAATTAGTTTTAAAATATTATATAACTTTTGGTACTCAACACTTAAAAGATAATCCAGCCGTGATCTCATAAAAAGCAACATTTAATATACACGTCATGTTTAGAATTAAATCATGGTAATTTCAAAAATCAATTTTATAAATTTTCATGATAAATATAACGGCATTATTCGATAATTTCAAAAATCAACTTTTCCATTTCTGTGCTTTACGGATATTGTATTTATAAAAAAAATATGGTGCACTAATATTATCAAGGTTTTCTTTTACGAACTTTGAAGTACAAATTTATTTAGTTGCTAATTTTGCTAATCACAAATTGGCTAGACTACAAAATGAAACTTTCAAGTATGGCAACGTAATTTCTTTTAGAGAATTGATTAAACATTTCTCAAATACATAATTTAAGTTATAATATATATATTATAGGATTACCTGCATTGCATGAAATTAAGAAAGCTGTCATCGTTATTACAATTCTTGTTATGATATACATGTTGATATTTAATGTTCAATACTTTACATATAAAACTGCAATAGTTGATATTTATTTAAAAAATACGTAGAATCAGATGGAAAAACAAAATTTAATTGCTGACATTTCCGTCGAGATTAAATAAATTACCGTTAGAACTAATATTTAAAATATAAAAGAACACGTACTGGCGAATGTTTAAAAGAAAAGCATGATTATTGAATTTAATTTAGCAATTTTGTTAACGTTGTTTAAAAATAACACTTAGTTTTAGTTATCTATGGGAATCATGTCTTAATTACTTAATTTGAATCTTCATTTTTAATTAAAATAATAAAAATATACAAGTTCGGAGTTTATTATTGTCAAATTTATAATAGATATGACGGGGAAAATTGTTAAAATCAGCGGCTAATTTGAGAAGAATGGATATAAATGGGGTCAAAGGTTTTTGAATTGTCTACAAGTTATATGTTTATAAATACATTTGTAAAGCGAAATATTTGTGGTTTTATAATAATATACATGGGTGTCTGGGACTTATTCATGTTATTCAAGGTTTTTGTAAAATAACACGTTTTGAAAATTTAAATGCATACATAATTTGTTTACTGTGAAGACACAGTGCAAAAATTTATTTCTTTATTGCTGGTAAACAGAAGATACAGAGATGTCTAGAAAAGAAACGGGAAGAGAGCACGGAAATATGGACAGAGCACTTCTGGTACACATGCATTGACCTTTCTAGACAATCTGACAAGACCATCCCTGCAATCACATTTTCGTACGCAAACAGCTGGGCAAACCATTTCGCTATCTCTAAGATCGCAAGTTTTGGGACAAAGGCTTCCACATTCGTTCAAGAATTCGTTATAACCACATGGAAACAATTGCGCATCTAAAATTAAATTACTTTTCTTTTTTTTTTTCGTTTTTGTATTAACAGGAAAATGGGCACGTGGCAGTTAAAAAAGGTCTGAGTAACTTTTAGTCGGTTCCTTTTTTGTAAAGAATAAGACTCCTTACAACGGAGGAAGTAAGTACATCTTGTATAGAAAATCGACTTTTTGATTTGAATAAAAATGGAATTTGAAAATAATAAAAATGCGATTTATTTAGTCAAAACGGAAGCGTAACTCCACTAAGATCATAAAATAAAAATTACCCATTTCGTTTTTTTAACTGCAATCAATCCCAATGTCAGATTTTTTTGTTTTTTGCAAAAATAGTTAGTAACAATTTGATTTTTCACAATATATTCCTTTTGATAAACTATCGATGCAATCTAATTTATAGACAATAATTATAAATAATAAATTTATACTCGAAATGAATTTCGAAGGCTTTCCTAAAATTTTTCGATTTTTATCTTCGGGTTGCTTTTAGGTGGTGGTGGAGTGATGGAGGCGCAAAGTATAAGGTTGAAACCCCAAAATTTAAAAAAAAAATAATACACCTCCTGACCTTACCCTAACGAAATCTAACCCATTCTTATAACTTATTAAAATTATTTTGTTTGGAACACCAAAACAGAAGAAAAAACCATTTCAAAAACTTATTAGGATTGGGTTACGTTACGTTGGTTTATTTTTCAAATTTTGAATATTTCATGTACACCCCTTGCGTTTCCACCCTTCAGCTTTCACTTAAGAATACTCGTTTCTACTAATTTCACCTCTTCTGCAGTTCCTTCATCTAAATAATCACTATTTCCAACCTTCACATTCATACCCTACGTCTCCACTTCTTCATCCCCTCTTGCAAGCACTTGTTTGGTGTTCTACAAAGTCATTTTTACCCTATGTACAGTTTGCAACGGCTTTTAAAATTTCAGAAATATGAAATTCAGTTTAGTTCTTCAATAAAACAGTATTATGGTTTTTGACTTTTGTTATTTTTAAAATGTTCAGTAAGCAATTAAACAGGTAAATGCAGTAAGTAACTATGTATATAAAAAAAACATTACCTGCTACACAAACAGATGCTGCAATAACTACTATTAAAAAAATTGCTATCGTTACCTTCATTTTCAACTTAATGTAACGAAATGCTTAACGTAACTGATCAAAGTAGAATTTATTGACCCAAGCAAACGTGCTTCGAACAAGATAATTCGAAAAACTTGAAATATTTTTGTATCTTCGGAGCATTTCCTATGCTAACATTAAAAACTATTAACATATTTCTAGATAATTAAACTTGTATTGATAATTAGATAATAAGTTCACCACGTCTGTTTTTCTAACAAAATTTTTGTTTAACAAATCTGCATGTATCTTTTTGATATTGTTTTTATAAAAAAATTGTTGATTAAATTATTACTTTATAACAAATGATTCACTTAAAATATAATGTAATCATAAAATAATCATTTATGACTAGTTTATTAATTAATAAGGAGGATAAAATAGTAAAAAGTATTCAGTTCAATATTTTGAAATTACAACAGCTTTTTGTTTTTATGAAATTGCTTAGAATTATTTAAATTGAGAAAATTTGAACAAATACGTATTGTAATACACAAATAAAACAATGTACAAACCTTCAAAGTTATCGCAAAACTATTTGAACTAATTTTGTGTAATTTCTCTTCAAATAGAAGAAATGCGGAAATATAACAACAAGATAACCAGAAAAGGTTAAATAAGATATAAAGCTATAAAGTGGGAAATAATTAGGAAGTGTAGAGCAGCAGTGGATTGATAGGATGTGTAAAGAAGTAGAAGAAAAGTTTGAAGCAAATAAAATGGATGATACATATAATATAGTACAATTAAAAGGAATTTTAGAGAAATAGGGTACAGTAGTAAAAACATAAGAAATGTGGCAGGAGTCTTTTGATTTTGGTAGAAAATGAGGAAAAGATAGATGGTTGGAAAAAATATTAAGAGAACTTATACGCAGATTAAGAGTTATTAGTTAGATGTGTAAAGAAGAAAAATAGTGTGGAGATAGGTGAGCTGGGACATCCCATAATGAGAGAAGAGTTTGATTTACAATTAGTATTAAAGAATAATAAGGAACTGGGTGCATATGAGATACAGGAGGAATTTCTAAATCATGCAGGCTAAGGATAGAGAACGTATGTTTAGACTACTTAGCCGCATATACGAGACGGGGAAAGTCCCGGAAGACTATAAACGGAACATGGTAGTAACCATATNGCCTGACCAAGAAAAACAAGGTTTTTAAAATTTTTTTTTTTTTATTTCTCAACATAATCTCCTCCAAGGCTGATACATTTCTCATAGCGGTGTTCCAATGGTTGGAAAAAATATTAAGAGAACTTATACGCAGATTAAGAGTTATTAGTTAGATGTGTAAAGAAGAAAAATAGTGTGGAGATAGGTGAGCTGGGACATCCCATAATGAGAGAAGAGTTTGATTTACAATTAGTATTAAAGAATAATAAGGAACTGGGTGCATATGAGATACAGGAGGAATTTCTAAATCATGCAGGCTAAGGATAGAGAACGTATGTTTAGACTACTTAGCCGCATATACGAGACGGGGAAAGTCCCGGAAGACTATAAACGGAACATGGTAGTAACCATATGAAAAAAGAGAGACGCGGATAGATTGGAGAAAATTAGAATAATTAATTTAACTTCCCATGTGTCAAAAATCTTAACTACAAAGAAGGATGAAAAAATGCAGAAAAACTATTAAGAGAAGGCCAATTTGGATTTAGAAGAAATAGAGGAACGTGAAAGGTAATTTTAGCTTTATGGGTAACAATAAACAAAACGATAGAAAAGGAAAATGGTGCGTACGTATGATTCGTAGATTCAGAAAAATCTTTTAACGATGTTAAATTGAACACGTTAAATGTATTTAAAAATATAGGAACGAGTTGTATATATATTTCGGTATTTATTATTACCGAAATAGAATACCAGAAGTTTCGACGTTTATAATTGAAAAAGGATTGCATGTGGAACAAATACGACTAAATTTTATCAGCAAGATGCTAGATTGTGAAAATTGCAACACTAGTTACCTATATAGGACATGCAAGTAGAACATTTAAAGTAAGATAATAAGAACATCAAAGAATTAGGTACTTAACGAATAAACGGATATCAATAGATCTCAATTACTGAATAATTCCTTTAATTAGTAGGTACACAAGGACCAAAGACTGTTGGTAAAATTATTGCAAGTAACTTATTGTTGAAGTTTTTATTTTTTGTGGTTTACTTGTAGTTTTTTTATCTTTATTTAGACTCTGCGTAAAAACGGTTAGAATTATGATGGGAAAAAATTATTATCCGTATTTTAAATTATACATATTTTAATATATGCGTAAATGTAATTTTATCTTGTTACAATTATATTCATTAAGAAATAGCGAAAAAATTATTTTAATCAGCGATAGTTTGTATGTAAAAGAAGTTGCTAATAAATATTTCTTCATTAACAGAAGACCTCGAAATAGAACAAGCAGATTAGGGTACCAGTTATTCATTGAGGCAATTAATTTTAATTGACTGTTCATTAAAAAACGATCGAGTTCTATTTAAAACTCGTTTTAGCAGAAAATTTATAACGAACCGAATTTCGGTTACGTTTAATAATAATATACAACTTAAAATCTGTTCTTCATCAATACTATGCGAACTCTTTAAAGAATTTAACGTAAAATATTCAAATAAAATTATATAATATTTAAATATTATNACTCAACCCTCTCGTTGAAAATCCATCATCATCATCATAAGGTCGTCAGTCCTAAGACTGGTTGGACACGCACTTCCATTCTTTTCTATCCTGAGCTAATCTTCGCATTTCCTTAAAACTAGAGCAACCCACATCCTTAACTATTTACTACCTCTACCTCTCCTAACTCCTGTTTCTGCCTCTAATACGAGGGTGGATTGATAAGTTTCCGGCCTGACCAAGAAAAACAAGGTTTTTAAAATTTTTTTTTTTTTATTTCTCAACATAATCTCCTCATAAAATTATATAATATTTAAATATTATCATTATCAATAAAGTTTATACCAAATTTGTGTAATGTAATGATTCCTACGTAAAAATTTTTGTTTGCTTGTTTGTTTGTTGGTTTTTCACGTATTAACTATTCAATCGATTATCATAAAAAATTTTATACACATTGTCAGGGGTACAAAAAGGGACATAGGGTACTTCTTATCTAGAAGAAAAAATGCTGTTCCCGAGGGATAGAAAAAATTAGTTTTATTTGATAGATTTTAGGCCTTAACTATTAGATCGACCATGATAAAATTTTGTAGAGATCAGGGGTACAGAAAACGACAAGGGCTACCTCATATTCAGAAGAAAAAATGTTCCCGAGGGATAGAAAAAATTAGTTTTGTTTAGTTTTTAGGACATCAACTCGAGCGATGCCGCAGGTAAAATCTAGTAAGTAAATAAAACCAAAATACAATCAATTTTTCTGTGTTTAGATACGCATTATATAAATGCATAAAGAGTGTTTTCCTCTTTGCTCCAGTTCATGATGGATTTAATAAAAAGAGTCACTCAAATCGCTGCCCTGTTAAGTCTTAACTCCTTAATTGTTACAATAATAATAGCGATCAGTTTATATTGCAGTTAAGTACAAACAGGAGACGAGGCGCAGTTTGGTGGTATAGGAGCCTGCAAGAACCTTTAGTTAAGTGACGGAAATTCTGGTTGACTGACGCTGGCTCTTCCAAACTGGAAAATATAGACGCGATGCAGACAATTTTCTCATAACCACGATCGCGTCCAATTTTCATTTCAATTAGAATAAATAAGCAATTGTTCAGATACCTTTTGTGTTTTTATCATACGTGAATGTTGAGTTATCACGAATGTACAACGTAAGTGAAGTATAAAGAAAACTAAAAGAAAGTATTTTAAAATATAGTTTGGTCATTTATAGAATCTTTATTGCAACTAAGGTAAGAGTGCATAGACTAGGTAAATTCATTTAACATTAAAAGTGAAATTAAAAGAGATAGAATTGTAAATCATAACATTTATCATCAATAAATTTATTATGTAGGTATTTGGATTTCTCTAATTGATGTTAAATAACTTCGTATGTTCTCAGTTTCGATTCGGCTGTTTAATATCATAATTCCGTTTCAATAAAATACAAGATTAAAACATATCATTGTTTCGAAATTGAGTAATGCATTGTTTTGAAGCACATGATAATATATGACTTTTTAATTGTTGCAAGTAAGAGGGCAGAGATACTTCAGGGATAATTTGACCATTTCTTGTCATTATATTTTAACAATTAAAAATATATCGTCCCCAAAGTTTTTATCTCGTAGACCACATGCCAATTTTTTCTGTTTTCGCATTTCTAATATCGAATTGTTACAAATTCAGCAACTTAAAATGTGGCGTTGTCAGAGAATGATCCCACCATCGATCTCGAATTTTTCCATGATTAACGCATTTATCATGTATCATAAACGTTTATGTTTTAGAAATTTTTATTTCATATATAATTTATATGTTGCTGCTATCTTGTTACATTTATGAAAAACCAACAGAATTTGTAATTGATTTA
>NW_020438939.1:790301-796125 GCF_000699045.2 Agrilus planipennis
AGAGGCGTCTTGTTCAGCGTGCTGTCAAACCTACACTAGCAAGGAGATCGGGCTGAAACTATAGCTACAAGCTATCCAAGGATGGTACTATAGAATGTCACCTCAAGGTAAGCCTAGTGGCGTCATCTCTTGGTTAGGCCGGAAACTTATCAATCCACCCTCGTAGAACCACCATCTGCCCTACTTTGTCTACTGAAACTCATTGTCAAATCGCTTCCCAAACTTTAAATCCCGATTTAACCGAGTTCCAACATAATCGATTTCCGAATGTTTGACATGCTGCAACTTTTTTTATTCTTTGAGATAATAATTTTTTCAATCAATATGTTTTGCTTGTCAATCTCTATCTTCCAATTAAATTTGATCTAGATTGAACAGCATATTTGCATCCCATGATAAATTCTTTCAGTCACGACCTGTCCACTTTCGTAAACCCTCATTTAAGTACATTTCATGCGCTCTTACTTTTTGTTTTCGAATCCTTAGGAATCCGAATGAATCCTTTGTAGTTAGAGGTTGACATTTAAGGGTAGATTTAGACCACTTTGAGAATCTCCTGTCTAGTATGATCTACTAAAAGTTAATAAAGAAGTTATAAAATTGTATTGCTCTTTTTATAAAAGTTCCCTTTAACGTAAAAGACTTCCAAAAAACGACATTTTCATTAGGGACCGTCTATACATTATCTACGTCATGTTGTTTTTGCATTAACTGAATAAAAGCAAGTATAATTTTGGAGTACCTATAAGAAATGAATTATTTACTTAGTATCTGTTTTTAAATACATATATCATATTCATCCTCCGCATGATTCAGCCAAAACAAAAAATAATCTTTTGAACGTTTACCAGCGTTTTATTAAATTTTAAAGTCATAAAAAAAATTTAAATATTCAAGTCTACGTATACACATAATGCACTTGTGTTCAGATGAAAACACTTTCCAATTTGAATAAAACTTGATCATTTATTACATCTCTATTAATGGTAAATTATCACTGTTAAAATAATGTCGAAATTCATCCGCATTTGTATTAATTATTCGTGTAATTATCCTGTTATCTGAAATCTAGAATTCACTTCAAATATTAATTATTTGTAATAGGAATTCTGCTTTTCAATTTTTATGTTAAAAATTCACCTTGTTATCCCAGGCCAATCGCAAGTTTTAATCATGATCTAAAGTCTGCATAATCGAGGCTATTCAAAAATACAATAACCGTGGAGTAACAAAGTGAATTTTTAACATAAACATTTAAAAGCAGGAATAACCAACATTTGAATTTAACTTGGGGTTTCACATAACAAGATTATATTAGTTAATATATATGAATTCGAAAGAAAATATTCACTTAATTAGATTTGTTTGTGTGGCATGACAGTACAAGTTTTAGATCTAGGTAAAGTTCCTTTCAACTTTCACAAGTATCAGAAATTGGTTTTAACATGATTATTACCATTAATAAAGCAGATAGGTGCTTTATTTTAGGACCATTAAAAACCCTAGATATTTATTGAGTAATTTTTGTTGAATTGTATACATCTATCTATATTTTAGATTATACTTTATCGTGACATGGAAAATTCCAATACTTTTTAGGATATTTACACGCAACAGTACCACCCACACTTCTAGACCCCTTGGGGCCGGTTGTATTGGGGCAGTTCGCGATGTCTGCTACCAGCGATTATCCGAAACGTTCTGAGCCCTCGACGAAAAAGATCCCTTTGTACCAGGCAAACCCCAGTTACACAGTTCGAGTGATTTGTTGTGTTTTGTTTATTTTTCTTACCGAACTTTGTCTCGCACACTACATTTACAGATTGATAAGAGCGGAAATCAACAGTCAATACATTGAGAAAAGCACATTAAGACATGTTTTGCTGGCGGAATTAAGGGAGGATAAAGTAAGGGACGAAGTTAAGAAGATAATCCGGGAAAATGAGATGGAAGATCCCACGAAGACGTGGGACGAAATCGAAAAATTTCAGAGAGAAACAGGTAGCTTTTGGAATTTGTCTGGTAAATTATTGTTCTATCACCAGCAAATATAGATACTATTGATTAAATATAGTTATAGTTAGGCTAATATAAAAAAAGAGCTTTAAACACTGCTGAATTACCAATTAACTTGTAATAAAGTTAATTTTTACTAAGCTAAAAAATAGAATATAATATTTTAATTATGTACTTCAAATCAAAGTGCATTACAGAACAATCAACAAAATAATTGATATCAGGGATGTAACGGAGGTAGTTTTATCGGAACCGAAGGCGGAGTCGGAGTTTTTAAATTTGCTTTATCGGAGTCAGAATCGGAGTTGGAATCAGAGTCGGAGGCTGGGTCAGAAGTGGTGGCAGGCGAGAGAATTTTTATTTAAGGACAAATAAAACATTATTTAGTCAATTTTTTTCATTTCAATTTTCAATTATAAAATAAAACACAAACAATGAAAAAACAATTGACGATAGAGTGCTCAGTGCACGTAGTGGAAGTCGGGGGGATTCCCCGCGCGACATGTATGAAGTTCATACTATGAACCTGTTCATAACAGTCGACACAGGCCGCCGCGCCGCCGCTATGTTAAGCTTTCGAGCTCCGATTAAAACCTTCGATTTAAAAGTGTCGGAGCCGAAGTCGGAACCGAAGGTGTAATAATAATCGGAAGTTCCGACTTAACGGAACCGGAGTCGAAGCTCCGTAACATCCCTGATTGATACTTAGGTATATATACATTTACATTTATAATCAGTTTCATTCCTGAAATCAGGAAAAAATATTGCACTTTCGGAAAGAATTGCAAATCGGTGGACTTTTGATAACTTTTTCGAATAAAACCAAAGCAATTCTTGGTATCGTAGTACTTACGGAATACACTCATACTACGTAAGGAGAGGGGGTTCTTGGCATATAGTAGTTGTGGTCATCAAGGGAGGGAGGGGATAAAAGAATGGGTCACGTAATATGGGCGCGTTCCTTTAATTAATAATATCAAACAAATACATGCAAAATTAGAAAACAAGATAAAAACTATTTTTTAGGATGATGGGCATGCAAGTTTAGTATTTAACTGAAAGTGAAACTCGTTTTATTGTTTTTGCATTCTCATTGTTAGCTGCTGGGGAAAATATTTCCGGCAAGATTAGGAGAATTGCAGATTTGTCAGACGACGCGGACAATTCTGGCATCGCTAACGGCGGCGGCAGCGATTACCCGAACGAAAAAGGGAACAGTAGGAAAAAAAGAGGAGCCCTGGTTGAAGACAATTTGCTTAATTCGTCGGGAAAACACTTTAATCCATTACATGACGTCAAAGATGATATGGAAAGGCTTCAAAAGAATAAAAAACAGGGAGAGACCGAATTACCTAAGCCTTGGATTGAATTAACAAGTCAATCTCGTATACCGGTATATAAAAATAGTGTTCAGAAGTCAAGCAAAGAATGTATCGAAGTTATCCTAAATTTTATCTAATTTTGTAGATTCCAGTAATTTTAGACTTTTGTGCAAGAGCTATTAAAGATTGTCCACCCGGAAATCCTGGACCGAAAGGTCAACCTGGCCTTAAAGGCGTTAAGGGAGATAGGGGAGATACAGGTTTTCCCGGAATACCAGGTCCTATCGGCCCAAGAGGTAAGTTATCATCAACAACATTGTTCAGTTTTCGAAAAGTCAAATAAATGTATTCAAGGCCATCCTGGTAAAGCTGGAGAAAAAGGAGAGTCTGGAAGACCCGGACTTGATGGTAGAGACGGAATACCAGGGGAGCCTGGCCTTGATGGTATGCCAGGACGAAACGGTCACGATGGACAAACTGGTAAAGATGGAATACCAGGAATTCCAGGACGAGATGGAAGAAATGGCACGGACGGTAAAAATATTGAAATTAATCTATTTTATATAATACTTGTGACCCGCCCCAGCTTCGCATGGGTGCAATGCTGATACTAAATATATTTTTGTTTTGTTTAGATTATTATCGAAAAGGGGAAATCTTCAAAAGATACCCCCTGAACATACTAAATATACTACAGAATGTCTTTATATACAACATTCACAGTTTTTTTGTCATTAGACAATACAAACCGGCCTCCCGGCCGGTACCGCCGCAACCGCTATGTCCCTGCATTTTAAATCTGTAATATCTTCGAAAATATTCATTTAAATTACATGCTGTAAAGGGCCATATTGATCTATATTAAATGCACAATGTATTTAAGGTACTTAATTGGATAAGAATTAATGCTGTATTGCCTACAATCGCTTCGTAAATAAGTCATTATTTCTCATAAAAAGTAAAGGATAAAAATGGTTATTGTGGGTTATCCCTAAGAGATAGACATATACCATCCCGGACTTTTTTGTAGACCCTTTTAAGATGTACAATATTGTAGTACATTATTTTGATCTATCTCGTAGGGTTCAGCCAGCGTTTGCAATGTAAGCGCAAAAAATGTGTTTATTTACGACATCACATTAGAAACCTCTAAAATTATCAGTGTTTCCCTACTATATTATGCATGTATTATACATATAAACCTTCCTCTTGAATCACTCTATCTTTTAAAAAAAACCGCATCAAAATCCGTTGCGTAGTTTTAAAGATTTAAGCATACATAGGGACAGACATCGGGAAAGCGACTGTAGTGATACCAAAAATGATAAAGTAATTTTTCAGGACGACCTGGTACTGTTGGACCAAGGGGACTTCCTGGTCCTCAAGGACCTCCAGGTATGACCCATGATTTTGTTTAGAAACGTTTCTCAATTCACAAAAAGTATAATTAACAAAAGACAATATATTGTTAATCTTCACTAATATTAAATAGTGTCATTTGTTAATTAACCTTAGCCATCAAGTAATGACCAAATTAATTAAAATAGCCTTAATCAAATTTTCTATTTAATATTCTAGGTTTGCCTGGACCAAAGGGTCCTCCAGGAAAAAAGGGTCTCGATGGAACCCCAGGAATTCCTGGAGTGAAAGCGTGGGAAACAAAAGTCAACGGCAGTGCAAAACTCCTTATACCCCCTTCAATAGCAAGTAAAACGCTTTCTTAGCTTGACATATTCATTGTTTATTCATTAAGGGCCTTCAACATTTCACAAACAGATTTTTTCAAAAAGTACTTAAATCTCTATTACTTAAAGATTCAAATTTATCTACACACATTATGCAATTATTTTTATTTATGAAATAGGTTCGTCGCTACCGTCAAAACCGATTGTTTTTATTGAGGGTGATAATGTGAGAATACCTTGTACAGCCTCCGGAATTCCAAAACCTAATGTTGAATGGAGAAGACTTGACAGACAACCAATTGCAACAGGAAAATGGCAAGGTATTCGTATAATACAGAATAATTCAATTTAATTTCGCGGAATCTATATATAGAAAAGATGCGATTGCAAAAGAAACAAAAATATTTTGTTGTGTTTCCTGAAATGCGAACCACAACTTTCATTGATTATTGTTAGGGGAAAGTGGAAGAAATTGCTTTCTTCTATCAAAAATTTGTGTAGTAGAATGAAGATTCGGGCTATAGGGCCGTGGTCTAAATAAACCATTCCGTCCAGATGTTTCGTCAGCTACTGCGGCTGACATCTTCAGTGGTAGTGCTGCGTTGACAACGTGAACGTATTGGGTTGTTCAGAAAGTCATTTCGTTTTTTCCCGACAGAGGATTTAATTGTATTCTTTTGCACCCAACTTCACATTTAAGCCGTATAATTTTTATATGCTTTGAGAGCTCTTATAGCAAGGCTTGTGTGTGAAAAATTCCAATTAATTCTACGCAGTAGTTTTTGGTTGGTGCCCTTTTAA
>NW_020438939.1:798026-812216 GCF_000699045.2 Agrilus planipennis
AAGCCGTCAGGTACTTTTATAAATTACAATATTATGAATATGTACGTCATCCTAAACATTCAATTTTTTATTATTAAAATTGTTTAATAAAGAAACTGTTCTGACACGGGCTGATTTTAGTCTATTTTCTAGGAGAAAATATTACTCTAAAGTTGAAATAACTTTTTTAAATTTTTAAGAACAATATAAGTTTTTGATTAATAATTCATCGAAACTATCGGTCGTGGATCGCGATTTTAAAATTATTAGACCTCATTAGCACGCCATAAGCAGTTCCGATAAATCACCACCCGAAGATACCATTTTAGTTATTTTCCTAGTAAAGCATCCAAAAACTCAACTAAACAGTAGGTAATAACTCGTTAAAAAATATTTTCATAGAATTTTATGGTACTAACGTTTCTCTATCCTTCATTGATATCACGACTTAATAATGTCACTACTGAAGGTTCCGTCAGCAAAGATCGCGAAACGAAAATCGCATCGACCTTCGACTACACGCGACCGTGAAAGCCTAAGAACGTAGTTTTCATTATAGAATTAAAAGTCCTTTTAGAAAAGTAATGCAGTTCCTTTTAAATATTTGTTTGCAGATATTGGGAAAGGGCTGATGGCAAACTCCTCGAACACGGTAGCAAATATCGCATTGCAACTTATAGCGATAAAAACGGATATAAAGCTACTATGCAATTAAATATTACCCGAATTAATTCGTACGACATCACCACGTACCTCTGTGTTGCTAAAAATGAAAGAGGACTAACCAGAGGAGTCTTTACACTCTACGGTAACTCATTAAGGGCTAGTTCAAACACGGCGGAATTTGTGAGGATGCAAACCGCGTTAGTCTTATTCCGCCTTCTTAAAGGTATGGGTGGGTGGCGATGGGGAAGAGAAGGATGGGAAGGACGAAATGAAAACAAAAGGGAAGTGAAATATTATTTGCTACGCAATATTACTATCTCAAAATTTTCTTAAATAATCCACTAGGGCAGGCGGACCCAGAGTCCAGATGACATCCTGAGCTATGATCTAGGCCACTAGAACATTCTGCTCGATTTTGGGCCTGTGTTACCGTAAATAAAATAATCATTCACAAATACTTTAATCGTCTGGACCAGTGAATAACGTCACGCTTACGACGAATTTTTCGAACATTGTATATTTTTTGCAAACAAGCGAATTTTGCCGTGTCTGAACAAATATTAAATACGACAAGATAAAATAAATATTTTTACTGGTGCGTTTTTGGAAGTTAAGTTTTTACGAAGGATGTAGTTAAATTAAAAATTTTTTAATACGATGCACAAAATCATCGCTTAAAAAATCTAATGAGTAAAATATTTTCATGTACTACAGAGAAGGATCCTCGACTGGGCACTCCACCGCCCATCGTGGGCAACAATCATATGATTGTGTTTGGAATGCCATCGCCTGCTCTAACGTCATTAGAAGAACTCTGTCCTCCGCCACCTAAATGCGACGAATGCGTTGACACAAGAGAGTTCAAATGCAATAAAGAGTTTGGAGTCTCTCTATTTGATATTATAAGACGGTGGGAAGTAAGGCCGTATGGGGGAGAACGATACGCGGGACTTCCCAACAGAACACTCGGTAAACCACTGACATCACTAATTACTAAATTCTTGCTTGCTTAGCGTCTTTGCACGGCGGTTTAGCCAGATATAGTTGAGACATTCAAAATTGGCATAGTCCGCAATAAAACGGTTACATTTACATTCTTCTTTCAACTTATTGACTGGACTAGATTAGTTGCTGACAGAACGCCTACGTTTACTCATGACAGACGTTGTAGGGAATATCGTAACATAGAAAGAGATGTCAGGTAGGATTGCAGCGGACGCGAAGCATAGTTTTCTAACATAATAACTAAATATAAGTCAGAAAAGTTAGTTGTACATATTTTTAATTGTGAATAGTCTCGATCCTTAAATAGTAAAAAAAAGGGTGTAAAATTTATTAAAGGAAAAATCACCAACTAGCTGTACAATATTAAGTTGGCGTACATCAGAAGCTAGGATAAGTTATACACCGACTGTCCTGCTCCAACAGTATGTCTATACACTTTGGTATAGCAGTTCAACGCATATAAAGTTGATTTATGACCTCCTACAAAAAACGCCGACCATTTTAAATTAGATCAAAGGAGTGACCCTTCTGCCTACTGTATCGAGTTCCTTTATATTGTGTTCAAGATAAAAAGGACTTGGAGGTGTGTATCCAACCAGTCTTCGGACTTTGGTCTGATCATCTTAAGATGATTAGGTACTGTTTCGCTTTGGTTGGTCCCTATCGTGACGATCTACAAGGGCGTTTTAATAATATAAACTTTTGAAAATCCGACTTGCAGTTTTAAACGAACATTTATATATATAGTAATAAACACTATTTTCTATCTGAACTCTTCGAAGATGACTGAATAAACTCTAAATAAGCATTTGGGTCTTTATAAAGTAGGTCTATATAGTTCACATCTATTTTTAGATTGTTTACTTTATGCTGTCGGAAAACCTGTATATCATCGTTTTCTGGACGAAACCTACGGTTCTTGGATGAAAGATCCTAATCCTCTTTACGAAAACGATTCTGAAAAAATTTGGACCACGAAAGAAAACGAGACTACCAAATTATTCCAGTACGACAACAAAAATGCATTTAGAAAATATACACCTACGAGGTAATAATTTAATCTCGCAGATTATTTTTATCATAAATTAATCACAAATTAAAATTCAGCATTTAGGCGCAACGAAATATTTTTTAATATATGTAGACCATTTAAATATAGCAATTTTGAAATTTTTGTAGAGAGTTCAACCTGGTACAGCCATTTCAAGGAAACGCTCACGTTATTGTTAACGGGTCCTTTTTCTATAACGAAAGAAATACGTCAAGGATAGTAAGACTCGATTTGGAACGAGAAATTACATCTACGGTAGAAATACCGTTGGCAAAAGCCAACAGTAATTATCTCTACAGTTCAAAATATAATTACATGGATTTTAGTGTCGATGACAATGGTTTATGGGTCATTTTTCCTGTCCCCGACTCAAACAATACAGGAGTTCTAAAGGTAAAAAACATGCGTCTTTTTGTGTGAGTAATTCGTTAAAAAGGCGGGGAAAATTGTAATAATTTATGATTATCTTTATTGCTTTGGTGCACGTTTCAGTTACTAACACGAGAACCGTGTAACCATTCGTTCCGCATCTTTTTTTTAAACGTAATAAAATGCAATAATGTTAATAATCACTAGTTAATTACACTCACCGTAACACACTCTTGTTTATACGTACTTAAGTCTTTTAAAAAAATCATCCTTTTACAGTAGAATCCGCTTATAATGATATCGAAGGAAAATGACAAACACGTCATACTAAGCGGACGTCGTAGAAAGCATAGTCTTAGAAAATAAACAACTTTCTATTTTGGTTAGTTATGTAGTTTAATAGAGAGAAAAACTACAAATTGTATATATTTTTTAACAGAAAAAAAAAGAGCGATGAATTGTAATGTTAATATACATAAGGATTAGAAAAATGGGCGAAAATGTTATTATTAATCATTTGGGTCACTATAGCCGGATATGATTTCTTGAGAATCAGTCATAATAAACGATATGTCATTTTAAACGGAGTCATTTTATCCAAACTTTTCTATAGAGAATTTTATATGAAAACCAAACTTAACACTGCAATTATTTCATATTAAACGGTTGGTCAATATAGCCGGAGTCATAATAAACGAATTCCACTGTACATATTAATTTTTGTAGCAAAGCTCATTTCGATGTTATTTTTACCCAGCCTCGCTGATTCAGCTCTTATGTAGATATACTTTTATCTTGATCTTTGTACATTTTTAATCTGAAGAGGAAATGTATACTTACAATAATCGGTAAATTATAAGTACCGTTATACGAGAACATAATAGTGGGAAAAAAAAGCGAATCATTTTTTATCAGAATCTGTTTATTTAATAGCCTATAATAAGAAAATCAATTAAGCATATCTGATACGGACACTTCGACCTAATTTCCTCTTGTCTGAAAATAAACGTGTCTTGTAATTCAACCAATAAATGCAGTATAACTTTTTTAACTCTCGATATAGTTCTTTGCGTGCTTACCGCATTTTGAATAGTGCCCGATATTCGGTGTTGATGGTCGTAGTCTAGAATTGGTTCAGTATTGTTGCTGATTGTTGCTTTAAATGCAAAACCATAACAAACAAAAAACTGGAATCGTTGATCATTGTTGCGACTTATGCTCCGAAGAACTTTTATAGAAATTCGGATAACAGACAATTTATTAAGTAAAATCTTTACTTGAATCTTTAGTTAGAGAGATATGGAGAAAGTCGATTTGTAGAGTTTAAAATTGATGTATAACAATATGTCAGGAGAACAAATAAATATTCCAATTATAAAGATTTCACGTCATGAAAGTTCCATTTAACCAACTAAAGTTTGATGTGTTTTTTTGCATGTTTACCACATTTTGAATAGTGCTCGATATTCGGTATTNAATTTATTTCGTTAATCAAAAAAAATAGAGTAAAATAAAATTATGTGCATTTTTCTTTGTTGTTACCTTTGGTTTTGTGCATTTCATCAAGTGACCGGTATATCAAGTATATCAACATATGCAGATATTTACCGTTAACTCTGTAAAATTTTGTTTATTTGCATACTTCGTAGGTAATATAAAACTATTTGTTATATAAAAAAAATATGCTTCAGTACCTTCCATCACTTTTGCTAAAATATAGATTCCTGATAATCAATAAAAAATAAATTATTTTTTTGAAATATCCTTATGAAAGTGTTATAACAAAATTGACGCTTTTTTTCTAACTAATTATGGGTAAAATAATATTTATATTCATCACACGTACTAAAATTTCCTACAAAATTAATTTTATAAGTTAAATTACTCAACAATAACGTTATAAACGAATGCCGCAGGTAATCGATAACTAGCACCTTTGAAGTGCCCGAAAAGCGGCCGCGGCACACCATGAATTATACTGCTGTAAGGATTGGCAGAACACACGGAATTTACTCGAAGTTTCCAGAAATAATCGGGCATATTCTACAATCATATAAAAAATTGACCTCTCGTCATAAAGGAGTTAGTGCAACGAGAGAACTAAAGAGTGAGATAAATCTATGCTGATAAATATAAGTAACCGATTATTAGACAATTCACTACAATGTTCCTCGTGGATATGGTTCTAAGTGGGTAGGTCTGTAACGCAATTCAATGTAGCTAGCTCGTCTGATATTACAATATTCCACAACTAGCTGACCATTTGAACGTCAAATTAAAAGATGATATTCGTATGTTTCTCTGATTGACGTATTTGGCGCAACGAATGAAATTGTATACTCTAATAATAAGTGCTATTTATCAAAGGTTTAAGTTAAATTATGGTGGGGAATGTATCAGGAATAAATGATATAAACCAAGACCTTAGATTAGATTATGGTATGGGAGATCACTACAATTAAAATGTAAGTGCTATGGATGGATCATTGACAAGAATATGCATTTGTCCAAATTTTGCAGGAATTAACCATACATATAATGCGTTTGTGCATTTAAGTAAATTACTTGTTATGTACAATAATTAGTTACAATAATCACAAATTCAAACTCACCCTTAATTCAGATCTCTTATCGCTCTCAGGATGCTTCAACTTCTCACTTCAAATCTGTTAAAAAAGGGAACATTAGTGTTTTAATGTAAAGTAAACGTTATATAATAAATTTGTTAATTCCAGAACAGAATATAAACCGTTAGAAAAATAACACATCTATAAACTTATTTAAAAATAGTATTATAACGACATATATATACCTATAGGTAAAATCTAAAGGGATTTTAAATACGCCAAGCATGTAATTAATCGATACATTTAACGATAACTGTGAAATTCATTTTATATTTTAGATTATAGTTACAAATTATCCTGTACGAGGAAATTGTAAGTTGATAGGACATCTTCTGAGACATGAATTAGAAATATATTAGAACAAAAACAGGTGTATTGTGCCACAGAGGAAGACCCACGTTAGATTAGGTACTGCTCAACTGGTCACAAAATGCGAAAATTGACTCAGGAAGACGACTCTATGATGATGATAAATTATATCTCCCTGCCTACAGACCCAAACCTGGACCAGTAGTAAGAAAACCAAGCAAAGGCTTGTCGATACTGAACCAAAACTCGACTAATTTTCAAATGCCAAAGCTAAGCACATTAACGTTTCGTCAAGTTTGGTGCAATACTGATGCAGCCATTGGCTTATCAATACTAATCCACAGTTCAGCCAATCTTCAAGTGCATAATCCAATATTGGTTGTCAATCTCGGGGTTAGTACGGTTCAACATTGGCTGTACAATCGTGGACCAAGCTTGACAATCATGTTTGAGCCGAAATGACAAACCAGGCATTTACCATGCTTAATTCAATATTGGTTGCCAATCCTGCCAATCTCAAGCATGGTCCTGTCGTAATTTCCTACATGGGTTAAACGCAAAATACAGGACCGTAATCAGCAAAAATTTGGAAAGATATCACAATTTTTAAATGATAAAAAGATTACTAAAAATTTCTGAATTAAGAAAAAACTCCCAAATATTCGATCTACTATTATTTAACGTTTAAACATCTATAAAAAACATGATGTGTAGTAAAAATGTTTGCGGAATTTTGTATGGTAATATGCCAACAATTTTTGAATGCGAATTAATTGTAAAGAAACAAATTTAAAAATATCAGATTAAAATATATTTGGAGAACTATACCAATAATTCGGTGAAAACATTTTTAAGTTAATTAAGCAAACGTAAAATATTTATATCCTTAAAAGTAAATGCGATATAATCACTACCAATAAAGTTTTGCTTGCTCCATTTCATCAGGCTTTTGATTTCATAAACATGAATAATTATTGAATTAATTTAAGTAGTGTTACAGTTACTGTACGTAGTAAGTAATGAAGGTTAATCTTCTTAGGCATGCGACATTGAACATTGAATACGTTACATCATACTATTAATCAATAAAAACCAAGGACTAATTTAGAGATTAACCTTAAAGGAAACCAACCTGAAGAGCAATTTGTATTTTATATTGCGCCGAAGCATTTCTAACTCTGTTTGTGGTAGGTGAAGTCATGTCATTCTCAACCAGTTTCAAAAAAGGGATCGAAGGAAACCAAAAAGTCCTTAAAGATGTAAGTAAACTTAAATATATTTTTCGAATCAATTCAGGGTGATTTTATCACTTTTTTTCCATTCCCTTCTTAGAAGAGAATATAAAATTGGTTTTACCTTTGCGTTTTCGTCAGTTCTAAAATTCTTTACGCAATATTAGAATAATTTAATTTAGTGACTTGTAATATATAATAACCGCCTTCAATAGTTTGGGTAGTAGGTATAAATTAAAAACAAAAATTTGAAACCGGGAATCATCCGCTAATTCGCTAATCCGAACAAATCCCGTAACATATCTACCTACACGCAAAAAAAGTTTTATTCGTATTATACCTTAAGCTAAATCAGTGAACCATTGTTATTAAAAGTCTTCAGCTTTTTTGTAAAAGCAATTAAAATTGGACAAATATTTTCTATTCGATACAAGAATCTTATATTTTTTTCGCGTAGGATAATACACTGAAGCTTTATCCTCATACAGACTTTAGCGTCTTCCTCAGAAGTTGCGAACAAGAAATATCAACTCCCATAAATGGTAAAATTGGTGGTAAGTACAATATCAACATATCTACTTAATAAAATTTCTTTAAATTTCGAAGAATAATCTGTTAGCAATTATGTTTTGTTCATTTTTATTTTCAAGACATATTGCATTTATTAATTAGATCATTTAAAAGTTTAAAAATTTAAATAATACTTAAAACGACTATTTCTTATTGACTTCCATAGAGTCCTCTGTTCTCTATTCTTTTTAATACCTCTTTATTTCTAACCTTCTCTATCCACGATATCCTTATTATTCGCCGAATTTCAGAATTTTCAATTTAAGATTGGCCTTCATAAGTTATGATCGCTATCTATATCTGCTCCTGGATAACTCCTACAGTCCTTCATTTGTTTTTTAAATCTTTGCCAACAAGTATGTGATCTTACTGATATCTCCCTAAATCATCTGGCATCTTCCACGTATAGCGCCTCATAACGTGATGGTTGAATAAAGTATTCGCGACGGTTAAGTTATGTTTATCGCAAAATTGTATCAGTCTATCCCCCCTATCAATTTTATTGTCTAATCCAAAAGAACCTGCTATTGCACGACTTTACCTTCACCTTTTAGTCCGTTGAAGTCTCCTACAACTATTAAGGTTTCCTGCTCTCCCACTAAACTTAACACGTCTTCGATATCTGCATAAACCGCTTCTATGTCTTCATCATGGTAAGATGATGTAGGCATGTAGACCTGCACTAATACCGTTCTTACCGGCTTTGAGTTTAATTTAACCATAACTATCCTATCGCTTTTTTGTAAATAACATTCTAC
This sequence comes from Agrilus planipennis, assembly GCF_000699045.2. Classification (NCBI taxonomy): domain Eukaryota; kingdom Metazoa; phylum Arthropoda; class Insecta; order Coleoptera; family Buprestidae; genus Agrilus; species Agrilus planipennis. Next base: position 806,593 of record NW_020438939.1, read on the forward strand.
ACTCTGCCCTGCTTTCTTACGCGTTACAATTCTTACCCCCGAATTACCTTCCACCAATCCTCTATATAAAGTCTCCACTCCAGCTTCGGGCCAACGGACTTCACTAATGTCTGCTATATCTAATTTTCCAATTTCCCTACTTGCCTCATTGTCCTAACATTCCAAGCTCCGACTTATGAAATACTACACCTGCCCCTATTGCACTTATTGATGACATCCCCTGAGGTAGTCCTCGCCCGGACATTCAAATGGGGGACTAGTTTACGTCCGGAGTACTTTAACCCAGAGGACGCTATCATTTAATTTGTGTAGTAATGTAAAGTCGGTAAAAACTGAGAAAGAATTTCTTTGTATTTTAAACTCAAAAATTGTGAAAAATCATTACATTACCTTATCCTACTGATAGAAGTATAACTTTTACCGTGTGTACATGAATGTCTACACGTACCAATTATTTCTATTGTAAATTGTTAAGGTAAGATTCCAGAATGGTTAAACGGAACTCTGATAAGAAATGGCCCCGGAAATCTAAAGTTTGGAAAGCACGAATTTAAACACCTGTTTGATGGATCCGCACTACTACACAGGTTGTAGAAGTGTAATTTTAATGCATTTTATCAGGTTGTAAAAACATATTTTAATAAAAAGTCATTTTATTCGTCAATTTTCTGACTTAAATTAAGGACAATTCTTTCTTACAGATACAGAATAAAAGATGGAAATGTAACTTATCAATGCCGTTTCATACGTTCAGAGGCGTATAAAAAAAACTGGGAAGCAAAAAGGATTGTTTTTAATGAATTCGGAACTCAAGCGGTTCCAGATCCTTGTCACAATTTGTTAAAACGGTGATAATCTAGTTCTAAGCCCACAAAATCTAAATTAATTAATTGTTGGCTAAGTACAAAAATTTTAGTAGGTGTCTTGAAATAAAAAAAACATTTAAATGGTCTTAAATCTCTAGAATTAAAAAAAACTAATCCAATGCGGGTCGGTTCACCCACTGAGGGTCCTTCATAATACACACAGAACTTTGAAAAGTATATAATAACTTTGATAATATTAGTGCACAATTATTAGAATCTTGAGATGAAGTTCTACTGCATAATAAATAATTTAATTTGTAAAAATATTGTTATTGACCATGTGTAGAAACGTTCAGGCGAATTCTGATCACGATAATTTCAAAATAAAAAGGCATAAGTAATAAACAATAAAAAACAAGAACCCAAATGTTATATTTTCGATTAGATAATTTAAAACTGGGTCATTTTCCGAGCATATGTCCTATAACCCCGGAGTGGCTCCAAATAATTTATTTTTATGAAATTGCAAGTATGGGCCTGTGGCTATCTATAAACCAAAGATATGACTTTATTTTGGCAATTTTTTGAACAACCGGTACCAGTATCAACCCCTACCCCGCATATGGTTCAGAATAGCCATTTAGCCGACCCCTCCCCCTAAGAAAGCCATACGGTTTATGGACAACACCCTAGCGCCTAGCTCCTAACTGGTTACTTTTTAAAATTAATTTATGAAACTGCTCCATTTAATTTAAAAACAAGACTTGTTTTTTGATTATCCATTCACAGATATAAGATTTTTTTATAGGTTGACCACTTTCTTCAATCCTGAACGATTTCTCACCGATAATTCAAATATATCGATTTATCCTTTTCAAGATGAAATTTATTCAATATCAGAAACCGTTTACGCACATAAAATCAATGCAACAACATTAGAATGCGAAGAAAGAAAAGATATCAGAGACATTATACCGTTGGTAGTTCATCACTCGTCACATCCGCATGTCGCAGAAGATGGTAATTTTACTTTAGCTTAACTACTTCTAAACGAAATAATTACAATTTTTTGGTGGTCATTCTAAAAAATGGTACCTTCAGTCAAATTTGGTAGCCTACATGCAAAAACTCCTTTTCCCTGTTATTATTATTGTATATAATAAAAACACGGTTAGCTTATGCTTGGCGATTGAGAAAAAGAAAATATGGAAATTTAAGTAATCAACTTTTAAAGATTTTTGAAATTATAACACTAATAAAGAGAACGAAGCCACTGAAAAGAGCATAAAATTTTCTATAAAAAAAATCTCATGCATTTGCTTCGTCATCAGGATAACACTTTGTTAGTTTATTAGCTTTCGAACTTTAGCAATANTATTAAAATTGTTTAATAAAGAAACTGTTCTGACACGGGCTGATTTTAGTCTATTTTCTAGGAGAAAATATTACTCTAAAGTTGAAATAACTTTTTTAAATTTTTAAGAACAATATAAGTTTTTGATTAATAATTCATCGAAACTATCGGTCGTGGATCGCGATTTTAAAATTATTAGACCTCATTAGCACGCCATAAGCAGTTCCGATAAATCACCACCCGAAGATACCATTTTAGTTATTTTCCTAGTAAAGCATCCAAAAACTCAACTAAACAGTAGGTAATAACTCGTTAAAAAATATTTTCATAGAATTTTATGGTACTAACGTTTCTCTATCCTTCATTGATATCACGACTTAATAATGTCACTACTGAAGGTTCCGTCAGCAAAGATCGCGAAACGAAAATCGCATCGACCTTCGACTACACGCGACCGTGAAAGCCTAAGAACGTAGTTTTCATTATAGAATTAAAAGTCCTTTTAGAAAAGTAATGCAGTTCCTTTTAAATATTTGTTTGCAGATATTGGGAAAGGGCTGATGGCAAACTCCTCGAACACGGTAGCAAATATCGCATTGCAACTTATAGCGATAAAAACGGATATAAAGCTACTATGCAATTAAATATTACCCGAATTAATTCGTACGACATCACCACGTACCTCTGTGTTGCTAAAAATGAAAGAGGACTAACCAGAGGAGTCTTTACACTCTACGGTAACTCATTAAGGGCTAGTTCAAACACGGCGGAATTTGTGAGGATGCAAACCGCGTTAGTCTTATTCCGCCTTCTTAAAGGTATGGGTGGGTGGCGATGGGGAAGAGAAGGATGGGAAGGACGAAATGAAAACAAAAGGGAAGTGAAATATTATTTGCTACGCAATATTACTATCTCAAAATTTTCTTAAATAATCCACTAGGGCAGGCGGACCCAGAGTCCAGATGACATCCTGAGCTATGATCTAGGCCACTAGAACATTCTGCTCGATTTTGGGCCTGTGTTACCGTAAATAAAATAATCATTCACAAATACTTTAATCGTCTGGACCAGTGAATAACGTCACGCTTACGACGAATTTTTCGAACATTGTATATTTTTTGCAAACAAGCGAATTTTGCCGTGTCTGAACAAATATTAAATACGACAAGATAAAATAAATATTTTTACTGGTGCGTTTTTGGAAGTTAAGTTTTTACGAAGGATGTAGTTAAATTAAAAATTTTTTAATACGATGCACAAAATCATCGCTTAAAAAATCTAATGAGTAAAATATTTTCATGTACTACAGAGAAGGATCCTCGACTGGGCACTCCACCGCCCATCGTGGGCAACAATCATATGATTGTGTTTGGAATGCCATCGCCTGCTCTAACGTCATTAGAAGAACTCTGTCCTCCGCCACCTAAATGCGACGAATGCGTTGACACAAGAGAGTTCAAATGCAATAAAGAGTTTGGAGTCTCTCTATTTGATATTATAAGACGGTGGGAAGTAAGGCCGTATGGGGGAGAACGATACGCGGGACTTCCCAACAGAACACTCGGTAAACCACTGACATCACTAATTACTAAATTCTTGCTTGCTTAGCGTCTTTGCACGGCGGTTTAGCCAGATATAGTTGAGACATTCAAAATTGGCATAGTCCGCAATAAAACGGTTACATTTACATTCTTCTTTCAACTTATTGACTGGACTAGATTAGTTGCTGACAGAACGCCTACGTTTACTCATGACAGACGTTGTAGGGAATATCGTAACATAGAAAGAGATGTCAGGTAGGATTGCAGCGGACGCGAAGCATAGTTTTCTAACATAATAACTAAATATAAGTCAGAAAAGTTAGTTGTACATATTTTTAATTGTGAATAGTCTCGATCCTTAAATAGTAAAAAAAAGGGTGTAAAATTTATTAAAGGAAAAATCACCAACTAGCTGTACAATATTAAGTTGGCGTACATCAGAAGCTAGGATAAGTTATACACCGACTGTCCTGCTCCAACAGTATGTCTATACACTTTGGTATAGCAGTTCAACGCATATAAAGTTGATTTATGACCTCCTACAAAAAACGCCGACCATTTTAAATTAGATCAAAGGAGTGACCCTTCTGCCTACTGTATCGAGTTCCTTTATATTGTGTTCAAGATAAAAAGGACTTGGAGGTGTGTATCCAACCAGTCTTCGGACTTTGGTCTGATCATCTTAAGATGATTAGGTACTGTTTCGCTTTGGTTGGTCCCTATCGTGACGATCTACAAGGGCGTTTTAATAATATAAACTTTTGAAAATCCGACTTGCAGTTTTAAACGAACATTTATAAATATAGTAATAAACACTATTTTCTATCTGAACTCTTCGAAGATGACTGAATAAACTCTAAATAAGCATTTGGGTCTTTATAAAGTAGGTCTATATAGTTCACATCTATTTTTAGATTGTTTACTTTATGCTGTCGGAAAACCTGTATATCATCGTTTTCTGGACGAAACCTACGGTTCTTGGATGAAAGATCCTAATCCTCTTTACGAAAACGATTCTGAAAAAATTTGGACCACGAAAGAAAACGAGACTACCAAATTATTCCAGTACGACAACAAAAATGCATTTAGAAAATATACACCTACGAGGTAATAATTTAATCTCGCAGATTATTTTTATTATAAATTAATCAGAAATTAAAATTTAGCATTTAGGCGCAACGAAATATTTTTTAATATATGTAGACCATTTAAATATAGCAATTTTGAAATTTTTGTAGAGAGTTCAACCTGGTACAGCCATTTCAAGGAAACGCTCACGTTATTGTTAACGGGTCCTTTTTCTATAACGAAAGAAATACGTCAAGGATAGTAAGACTCGATTTGGAACGAGAAATTACATCTACGGTAGAAATACCGTTGGCAAAAGCCAACAGTAATTATCTCTACAGTTCAAAATATAATTACATGGATTTTAGTGTCGATGACAATGGTTTATGGGTCATTTTTCCTGTCCCCGACTCAAACAATACAGGAGTTCTAAAGGTAAAAAACATGCGTCTTTTTGTGTGAGTAATTCGTTAAAAAGGCGGGGAAAATTGTAATAATTTATGATTATCTTTATTGCTTTGGTGCACGTTTCAGTTACTAACACGAGAACCGTGTAACCATTCGTTCCGCATCTTTTTTTTAAACGTAATAAAATGCAATAATGTTAATAATCACTAGTTAATTACACTCACCGTAACACACTCTTGTTTATACGTACTTAAGTCTTTTAAAAAAATCATCCTTTTACAGTAGAATCCGCTTATAATGATATCGAAGGAAAATGACAAACACGTCATACTAAGCGGACGTCGTAGAAAGCATAGTCTTAGAAAATAAACAACTTTCTATTTTGGTTAGTTATGTAGTTTAATAGAGAGAAAAACTACAAATTGTATATATTTTTTAACAGAAAAA
>NW_020438939.1:820046-847293 GCF_000699045.2 Agrilus planipennis
CGCTGCCGAACGCGGAGGCCGATTGTGCCTCTTTGTCGCTCGTTCCGCGCTCTCGCTTGCACTTCAAGCCTTAAATGGAACGCCTCAGAGCGAGGTAACGCCGCATGAGTCATGTTTTTTCGTGCGTGCAGCCGACTCCATCGAATTATAAGACGTTGTCACGTCAAAAAGGATAAATCTTGGACTTTATCAAATTTCATCTTGTTGCTTTAAAATCGTTATAAACATTCCAGCTATAAGTAGTAAGACATGTTACTAACTATAAGTAATTGATTTTTCAGTTTTTACACCGACAAAATTAAATCTTGACAAAAGAGTCAAAGATGTATAAAATTACGCGGCAAATTTTAAAAATACATTTTCTTAACAATGAAAAAAGCACGTAGTTCAGGCATAAACTATCCAATCCCCGTGTATGGTTCAGATAGCCTTTTACTAAACCCCTCACCCCTTACAGAACCATTTGGTTTATCCCCTTGGTCACTAAGGCTTAGTGTAAAGAACCGATCAACTTTTGAAAAAGTTTCAAACTAGAAGCGAAACGTCGGTGCTGGTTTTGTTATAATAAATCTTTTTCGTTCCTAATCCGCTCTGATTATTTTATTAAAACGATTTTCTTTAAAAAAATATACATGCATATATATAGTCGATGTTAATACTTATATGTAAATGTTAAATATTAATATTGAATAAAATTTAAGGTACAGTGTATACATCAGCCCTATCGGTTGGTTTATTAGGTACCACGCACCATATTGTTTGTTTCAATAAGCCTGAAAACGGTAAGTACTGCTAGGTGTAACTAATTGAAAAAAAATATTTAAGAATTATTGCATTGACTTTTTACAGGAGAAAAATCAATGTTTGACACTGCCAGAATTGTGGCTAGCGTCCCAGCCCCATGGCCCCTTAATCCATCTTATATGCACACATTCGGTGGGTCAGAAAGTAAAAACTTGTATGTTATTAATAAGTAACTACTAATACTCATTTTTATATGCAAAGATTCCTGTAGTCACAATATTGCCACAAACTTCATGCGTTTTCGTACATTAAACAAATTAACTTTCTCGGTATATAACGTACAAAATTATATTAAAAAAATAATAAAAAATAAATGAAGATGGAAGGATAAGGGCTAATCCAGCATCTGGGAGGAGTCATGGCCGATGGAGTTTTAAAACAGCAATTAAGTGTTTTCGGTGTATTTTTGCCAGCGAAACTCATTTTTCCGAATAATGGTAAGGGATTATTATATTGTTAATAAAATATATTACAAACTACGGAATTAATAATACGAATTTAAAACATTCAGTCTCTGAAATAGGCCGGAGGAATTAGTAGCCCAGTTGCGCTCCGCTCTGATGTAACTTTTTTAAAAAAAGTTGGGGAGTTTTTTACATCTCATTTTAAAGTTTAGATCTTGAACTTTAAAATAAGGAGTTTTAGAGTTTTCTATTTTAATTAGAAGCCAAGTTGTTGGTGATAAAGCTTGAAAAACCCGCTATTTAATTGCAATATTTTCCGCTCTAATTCTAATTAGTATTTATTAGTAAATCATGAACAAAGTGATTTGTAATGAGCAGAGGTATCGATTTTTCTAGGTTGATTCCAAATATATCCAGTTTACAATATATGGTATATTAAACAGTCATACTATTTATAAAAAGTTTCCCGACCGTTTTCCTGAAAAACGAGTTTTGAATTCGGATTCTGCCAGCAAAAGACACCGAAAACATTTACTCGTTCTCCTGGAACTGCATCTGCCACGTAAACGCTCTCAGCTACCTATTATATAATTTTTAATCCATCTTGAGTTATTTTTATTTTATTATTACTTATTATTCTAAATCTAAGATTTTTCTATGCTTCCTACGTTTTTCAACTTTATCCTCTATAAACTAATCACTATTTTGAAATTATCATTAAAAATTGAAGCTTTGATGAAATTTAATTTAATTTTAATTTGATTTAATGATTCTACCTTCAAAAATAATTTTGTGTTCTTTAATTCCATCATTGAATGATTTACTAGTTTGTTCTGAATATACTTTATAACAATCTTCACAATTTAATAGTAATACTATTGTAGTGTTCTTTTTATTTTGGGATCGTCTATAAAATACATCATTTAGGATTTCACCTTTTTGGATCCCTCTCTCCCCCTTCGTCAAAAAAAACTTTTCCACCCCTTATAAACGACTTCTTGCGATTACAAATAGCATACAAATGAATAATTTAAAATATTTTTTATTTTAAAAATATGAAGATTGGAAAAACTTTGGCGGTTGTTGTAGAACAAACAGAAAAGCTCAAAACCCCAACGCCAAAACAAGACACTGTAGTTGTCCGAAGCACTTTTCGGTAACAAAGTTACCTTCTTCAGGGACTAACAGTTTACATCAGTCCCTGAAGAAGGTTGGGCGTTGGGGTTTTGAGCTTTTCTGTTTGTTCTATTTGAAAAATATAAATTCAAATAAGAAAAAGTGTATATAATTTGAAACATTCCTTTCTGACAATCCATATGTTTATCTACTGGCTTTTAAGTGCTTGACAATAACTTCTTATGGCAATAAAAAATTTTAAGAACTGCCAAGAGAAAAATTAAAATAAAATTGATGAACTGTTAACGTCACATTTCCGTACACCCCTCCCTTCCCCTTTGTCATATCACGTTACGCTAAGGAATACTCCTAGCTCCCTTCTCCATAATTACGTTCATACTTTAGAACGGTCCCTTTTGATTTTTATATTAAATTAAAAACACGTCTATTTTTTTTTGTTTAGGTATATCAGACAATTATTTTGTGATGATTCAACAGCCCTTTAGTGTGTCGATAACTGGCCTAGTTACTGCTTTGGTGGTCAACAGGCCTACTTCGTCCGCTCTGAGATGGTACGAAAAGGAACAAGTAAGTAAAGGAATCTACAGAAATGGCAAATTGTTGAAATTGTTAAATCTATTCATAAAAATAAAATACAGGCACTATTGGTGTACCCACACTAGTTTAATAAGCAACTTAAGTACTTCTTTAGAATTTCTGGGCGACTTTTTAAAAAAACCTTTAATAAAAAGAACCAAAATATAGAAACCAAAATGATAATCCAGTAAATGATTTGTTTTTAGACTATCATCACTTTAATAAACCGTACAACTGATCAAAAAGAAGATTTTTACACATCTTCATTTTTCTACCTTCACATAATCAACCAATTTGAAATAACCGACGAGTATTTGGTAATAGATGTATGTTGTTATAAAAATCCAGACTTTGTTAATTGTATGTTTACAGAAAACCTATTGGTAAGTGTAAACTCGTTTCTCTGTGTATTACACTCATAAAGCATGCCTTTTAGAATGCCCAGATGAATCCATGTTTCGCTAAAATGGCTAGAAACAAGCCCCAAAGATTTATTGTACCTTTAACTAAATTTAAGAAACAATCTTTTAATAAAGAAACGCAAAGTTCATCAGGAAATTTAATTCATTTGGACAATTCGTTGTGTGAAGCTTATTTACAACGTGACGGACGAATTATCTTATCACCTGAAGATTTATGCGGGTTGAGTTGCGAAACGCCTCAAATATATTATAAAAAATATTCAGGTAAAAAAGCACAAGCATAAATTTAAATTTAATAAGTATATATTTTATTTCGATAAAGGCATTTTATAATTAAAATTGAAAATTATAAATTTATTGAACTATTCGGGTAATTTAGGATTTAATAACTCCAACGTTTCGCTCTACGATTGTGAGCTTCGTCAGGGCTAAGGACACACCCACTTACATAAGTACAAAGTATAAATAATAACGTACATATTTCTTACAATTATTAGAAGTCGAAATTGGGAATAACCAATCTCAATTCTTTCATCTAAAATTTTTTAAATTATCAAAATAACAACGTACTTTAAACAATATATATTTAAACATTGTTTAAAATATTTTTTTTTAAATACAGCTCAATGGTACGTAAGGCCACTTTTTTATATAAATTATGTATAGTTTGTACTTATTCAAATGTGTGTACCCTTAGCTCTGCGGACACGTTGAAGTTATACATTAGTACTCGAATAGTTCAAGATTTTTTTTTTATTTCAACTAGTCGTAGGACTGACGATCTTATGATCATGATAATGATTGGGGAGAAAATAAATACTTATCCCTTACAATTGTATCTAATATTTGTCAATTTTTATAGGAAAGCCTTACAGATATTTTTACGCCATTGGAGCTGATGTAGCTACCGAAAATCCTGGTTTGGTAAGTGAATTATCCAGAAGGTATTAAAAAAAAACATTAAACAGAAAATCAAACTGTAATAAGTTTTTAATTTATTGGAAAGGTCATAACCTCATCACGACCCTTTGTTTATGCGTTTTAAAAATATATTATTTTGTTTGGAAACAGTTCTATTTAAAATACAAATAGCAAATTTTTAAAAATAGTAAATCAAACTACAACGGATTAGTTTCTACCTACTGTAGTTCATATCTATAACTGTTTTCATCATTCCCTTATATATAACATAACACCATATCTCAAATACAGAAGCTGCACTCCGTTTATTACGAATCAAAACAAAACAAAAAAATTTTTTTGGTGTTATATTCTAGTTATGTCAAAGAAAAAATTTCAAAAAACAAACATATTATATAAGCCATTTAGAAAATTTTTGAATTATGAACGAACTTTTCAAAACAATGTCACAAATATATCGATTCATATTTCTACTTCAAATGCATTTTAACAATTATTTATCACATGTCTAATACAGAAAGCAGAAAATAAAAATATTTCTTGTTTTAGATTATTAAAGTTGACACCGTAGAAAAGGATTGCAAAACATGGTGTGAAAAAAATTGTTACCCCAGCGAACCAATTTTTTTTCCCAGGCCAAATGCACAGGTAAAAATTACTAAGTACTTGTTAAAATATTTGTCATATATATCAACGGTTTGTTTTAATAATGTTGTACAAAAAATTATTTTAAGTCTAATTTAGTAATTTATTGTATACCAAGTGTCCCCAGCAGACGTACGCTATCATGTTTATTTATGTTAATAGACGGTTAAATAGGGGAAGTACTACATAATATTGTATTTATTAAAATGACGTTATCGAAAAAAAAGTGAAAACGGTCAATTATCCAATCTTTTCCCAGTTACATACATTTTCAATTTGACTGAACTTTTCCATATTTGTTTCCTAAATAATTTGGTATGTCACATGCCATACTCGAAAACTAACTTAAAAGTGTGCTCTGAAAAAGAGTATAAAATACTTTTCAATTAAAGTATTTATTTTTTGTATTTAAATACAAATTTTTCTTTATTTTATTTGATTTTCACATACTTTTTTTTATCTGTAAACAATTTATAAACAATTGAACTCAACAGAATATATGATTATGTACCACCATCAAAAGGTCGTCAGTCCTAAGACTAGTTGGACACGCACCACCAATATTTCCTGTCCTGAGCTAATCTTCGCATTTCCCTAAAACTAGAACAACCCACATCCTTAACTATTTGCGAACAGTAATCTAANACATATTTTTTTAAAATATATTATTTATGTATTTATGTGCGTCTTTATACTTAGATATAACTGCAAAGTTTTTGTATTTGTATTTTAATACTGTATGAAATAAGAGGATTTGAATATAAAGAGGACAATTTCGAATTTGATTTTTTAAAACTCATTTTTATTCAGGAAGAAGACGATGGTGTACTAATGTCATCCCTTTTATGGGGCGAAGAACAGTGGAACAAAATAGGACTTATTATATTAGACGCAAAATCGTTAAAAGAATTAGGAAGGGCGGAATTTACCACACCATCTCCAGCACCAAAATGTTTACATGGGTGGTTTATACCAGACTAAGATCAAATAATGCTTAATTAACCTAATTAAATTACTTCACTATTCAATTTTGTAAAATATGTAATACTCTCGACAATGACACTTTTTAAAATTTAAAATAAATACACACAGTTAGCATATCAAAATGAAGTTTTATTTTCAATTCTCAATTTCAATTTTCATCTGAACGTTCATTAACTGATTCAAACAAAAAAGTAATTCCTATTTAAAAAGCAAAATAAAACTTAATACTCGCCACTCAAAATAAATGTACAATGAAATAAGCTTCTTGACATTCTTTAAATTGTGTAAATGCTTAAAATGCTTTTTTTTCACTTAATACAAAACAAGGATGCGAAATACCATCAGTACTTGAATATTCCATTGTAGTTTTTTAAATTCAATGAAAAATATACGACATGGTACATATTTATCTAATTAATATTATATAGGCAATTAAGCAGTATCCAATATTGGTAACTACGTTTTAGAATGCTCAGTATTTTTACTTTTTAAAACGTTAAATATAGCGTTTCGTAAATAATTGCAAGGTCAAGCTAGTTTGATCTTGTTTGACCTTTCTAGGGCGAAAAAAAGAAACAAGTAACACAGATTATGATGAGGGATGTGACAAAAAAAGGCACCAACTCGATAACAACGTTATTATTGTAAATACGTACGCCGTTTGTTAGAAAACGATAATATAAGAGTATTAAATAAAAACTTGAATTATTTACACTTTATGAAATAAATTTGAACGTACAACAACATAACAAAACAATTAACAATAAGTAATGCATTTATTGCAACTGCATTTGTACTGCTTAAAAATGTTTATATTTTTGGTTTTTGAAACAATTTACGCGAATATCATGCTTGATTTTCGTAACTACAACTAATAGTAAAAATCGTAAATGAAATCAGTTATTTCTTTATAAGCCGGTACGTTTACTACCTAACTATAATACATTAAAAACATTACATAATACACTTTCATATATTAATTAACCAAATATTTGGATGTCCCATTATAACTTCAAAATGTTTTAGATGAAAATGAAACAAAAACTTACCTAAAGATTTTAATCCAATGCCATTGCTGATCACTTAACCTCACTATTGGGTACGTAACATGGTGTGTTCTCCCGCACGACAAGACATTCACTGGCCTGACGCATAGCTCACACTAACTTACAACAGTGTGTGCAATAGCTAAGAAGATGGAAGCCATCCCTTCTTATCGTCTGTTAGCATGGGTAACGACATCTATACAGTGCCAATTAAAAAAATTGACTGATTAAAAAAAAAAGTATTTAAGTAATTAATTTATTGTACGAAAGAAAATTGTAAGTGACATAATACGTCCTACAAGAAAAAAAAAAACAAATACTATTTTTGTCGTTATTCTCTAATTTTAAATTAGACTTAGATATAAAAACGTATAAACTTACAAAATAGGATTGAACAAGTTCTATCTACGGTGAAATATATTAGATTTGGGCACTAAATATAAACACCAACGTCTAGTTAGTGAAGATGGACGGTTTTTTAAGACTAACGAGCACTAGCTGCCCTCATTTTACATACTAAATATGTACAGTCTTCTTTTAAAACATTTTTGATGCCTATTACAAATGATAAAACTACAATTTCCGTGTTATACATATATCTATCCATAATTTGTATAAAGAACATTAAGTTCTTGGTTAATAATTTATAGAAACTACCAAACGTAAAACTATTTCCAACTTATTAATTCCTATCAGCACGTCATGGTCAATTTCCATAAATCATTAGCCAAATTAAAGTTACTCTATAAAAAATGTATATGTATATAAAAAAGTAACGAAAAGTTATGGACAAAATACAAAAAAAGGTAATTAGGCATTAGAGTAATTAGTAGTCTATAAAAATAAAATAAAATAAACAATCGTTTAAATAAATACAAATTCGCCTTTTACCTGTTACCTCGTTTTGACTAACCGTAAGAATTCTTGCATAAAAAAAATTGTAAGTAACCAAAAGTACTGAGCACCTTTATCAAAAAGAAAAAATATTATTAAGAAGTAAAAGCTGCTTCTAAGATTACGAGATTCAGACTAATAAAAGTAGTTACTGATTAGTTTCAGCAATTTTTTTATGTACATTAATTCAAATCCAATGGAAAGGAATTGTTTTATCGTTATGTACCATCAGTATCTTTTTTAATAGCGTATTGATCTGTAACATCTTATCACTCGGGTATGAGACTAATTTCATGCCACAAAATCAATCGATACTTCCAATAGCTAGAGAAGGAGAAAAGGGGTAGTCAGCTGTCAGCCGTTCGTTCTGCTAATGCTAACTGCTAATCTTGAACAGCACTTTGAAATTAGTCATGCAACTTTTCTAAACACATTGTGATATACTTGTTTACAATATTCATTAAATAATTTTATAAGAACCAAAAAAGTTAGTGCTAAATATGAAATAGCTTCAATCAAAACCCGACTCTAATACTTTCACGAAACTTCGGCTCGTTACCGAGTTTAGATATTACACATCGTTAGTGACTATTGTGAATCCTGCTTTTTTTACCATTATAGGCAAACTTCGCCCAGCGTCACAATTTGCAAAACAATAAAATATTTAAAAATCTGTATATGTAAAATACATGAAGTGCATATAAAAAATATTAGTGAGATTTGTTAAGAGGGCAAATATTTTTTCTTTTTACACATTAACATTCTTATATACAAATATCTCTGTTAGATATGAGAATTGAACAGTATTGTCTGTTTTTCACCCAAAGAAATACATTTTTTGTTCCAGTAGGTACAGCATTTATAATATATACATAAACATAATTTTTAACAAAATTTACTGGTGATATTGTTGCTGTTATCACAAAAATTTTGTTTCATTTCACATAAACATCATTAATTTACACGTTTTAATCATTTTATAAAATAGGATAAAAGAGAGACTTACCTCCCACACTTCTTTTCTTATTACATTTTGTATCTATACAAAAATCTTTTACAATCTAAACCTATTAGGCACTGCTATTAGTAATATTTAACTTTGTACTTTACGTAATACGATTTTACAATAAACTTATTTCATTTTATCACCCCATTGAGTCAACGTATCAAATTTTAAAAGGCCAAAAGTTGAAGAGCTTCCTAAATGCACAAGGTGTTTTTAATTAATCAAAAAGAGCAAAAACATAATTCAGAAAAAAATAACTACGTCATAGTTCATATACCCTGCACAAACGCTTTTGTTTTTCTGAGATTCATTTACCTATTTCATTATGAGTATTGTAAATATCTAAATAACAGCGCCTTCTTGTAGCCTGAGATGTTGTACAAGAAGAACGAAAGAAGTGAAAAAAATGGTAAAAATGGGTACCGAAAGAACGGTAGCTTTGTTATAAATGTAACAGTAAGGACATTGACTACTACCACATACTTCACAAATATTTAATAGATAGGTCGTTAGTGCGTCAAAGATGCTTTCGTTGTACCTTTCGGGGGAGTGATAATCATACACTCTAATTGGTAAAAATCGAGACATATTCGCAACTGGGTACCAACGTTCTACTGTCAAATTTATGCAAATTTCTTCGTTATCCAACTGTAAATAAAAATAAAATCCTCTTTCCAGTATATAATGAATATAAAATATTTTTTTTAACATGATATGTATTTGAATTAGAAAATTAAATACAGTAGGCACCCGATAATGTAAACCGAAAAAAAGAGCAACAGTTGTTCACATTATTATCGATTTATTTACGGTAACAAATTATATATTTATTTTGTAATAAACATCTACAATTAACCATATCAACGCAGAAACAAATATAAAACATTAATACACATTCATCACCAATCTAAAATGAATCGACGAAATAAACATCTTCCACTAATTTATCGAAAAAGTGCCAAATATATCGGAATATACAATACATACAATAAGTATACGGTTCATATCATGTTATGTTATCACATATCGGGTATCTACTGTATTTGACAATTTTTTTTTTTTTTTAATTTTATTGTTTTAATTGTTATATTACTCTTTCATTATAAACATATTATTTTTTAATTTATTAATATCAAAAAGCAACAAGTTGGTTGCTGATAGGTCAAATTTTGTAAAATTGTAAAAAAAATAAAAGTAATAAAAAACCTATTACTTACATAGTCGAAATAGAAGAGCACTTTCTTTTCCAAGAACTTGGCCCTCTGTAGATTACGAACTTGTCTTGATAGAACATAGGCGTCAAGTTTCTGCTGCTGAATAATGTAACCAGTGGGTACTGCAACGTCGAGTACTGCAAGTCCTGATCTCTCAGACTCATTCAAATACGTCCACCTTTAAAAAAAAGGTTACGTAAATAATTACATGTAAATAAAAATATAATACACAGAAAAGCACGCCAAAAATTAACAAATTAATTTTGCTTGTTACAGAAGTTAGATGTTACATATCATTTGCGACTTCTGTTAAACTTACAATACTTTTTATTTATTTAAGCAAAAAAATTAAAAACTGATAACTTACTTCTGACAACTGAGGAAATTAACATGAGAATGATTCCTGCCATAAAATTCAGCCCTTGTAGACAAATCAAAAGATGGGACAGGTGGTTGCGTTTGGAATCTGGCAATATCAACATTGTACTGTACGGACATCTGCAGTATAGCATACCCCGCACCTCTGGCTTGTACTTTGACGGTACCCCAAGCATTTGGTATGTCAATATATTGCATTTTTCCCCTATTTTTGTCATTAACATAAAGCACATTGCTCTGCCCTGGCAAGGACGTTGCTTCCACCGTAACTGCCAAACTAGAAATGTCTCTTATCCTTTGCGCAGACGTATACTCAATGAGTGCTTTCAAAGCTGTCGCAGTATCAGAAGTTGAAGCCCATCCAGCATCCGTTAATCTCTGAGTATTCAACCAATTAACGATGTAATCAACAAATATTTCTTGTCTAGCCACATAAACCAGTAAACCGTAGGCAGTAGCTTCGATATTTTCAGAATCGTATTTATAAGGCAGTCTTGGCAGTCTGAATGGCTTTTGATTTTCTGTTTTGTAAGGTGGCTGGGGTACAGGTTCTCTTCCCCAATACATAAGACCCCCTTCTATACGACCGTGACGAGCTAGGAAACTAAAAGCTGTCTCAGCATTGGGTGCTTTGCTTTTCATCAGTGCATAAGCCACAATGGCTACTTCAAAGGGAGAACCGTGTTTATTAAGCAAGTCTAGATTACGTTCTAGCCATTGTATGGCTCGTTTAGCAGCTATAGCTACTTTTGAACTCAAACCACCTAAAATTTGAAAATATTTCAAATAAGACAGACGTTTAGTAACAAACGAATGTAATGAACAAATCGATACCGGTCAGCAACGTTTTTATTTTATGAAACACGCTATTGAGTGTCTTTTGTATATTGTTATACGTATATGACAAAAAATGCTCTTACTTTGAAGATCTTTAACAGAGTCCAAGGTGATAAGAACGTGGGCTGTAAGTGTGATATTACGGTGTCGTATTTCATCCCTGTCTGACCACGTGAGAGTATCGTTGTATTTTCTGTCAGGAGACCATGTGGTTTCATAGAAAGAACCATATTCGTTTTGGTGACTAAGTACCCAGTCCATTGCCTTCGATATCACAATTGGATCGATGTAAATGTAATTTTCCCACTCGTAGAAACTAGCTTCCTGGAACACCCTTGCGCAGTATGCTGTTAACCACACAGACGACGCCGAGTGATTCCTGTAAAATAACACAAAAAAAGAAGACACGTAATTCGTTTAGGTCTTTTTTTATTGAGTTAACTTACCAATCGCTTCTGAAAAGACCGAACGAACCGTCTTCTTTCATGAAAGAGAGCTGTCTTTGGTAACCGATGTTCATGTAGTAGAAGGCAAGGCGTTCCAGAGTTCTGTTTCGCTGCTGTGTGTAACGCATGTAGAGGGTTGTGTACATATTTGCAGCAAATGAAAACATATTCATGTCTGCAGCATCCTGTAATAGAAATAATACAGAGCCAAATGTGGCGATTTCAAAAGTAGCTTAATGGGCACATTAATGAAGAACTAGAAATCGCGTGTACTTTACTTAACATAAGAAAAAAAAGAAAAACTTATAATTAATATGCAACCAAGTATACACCCGAATGTGGACATTCAGATCCACTCATTTTTCTAGTACACGAGTTGTAATTTAAGCAACTGCTTAGATTTAAATATCAAAAATATTGTAATTTGGTAAGACTCGAAGAACAAGTAGCGCTTACCATTGGTAAATTCAACATTGACGTGGCATTGACAGGCATGGTGGGGAAAATAGGACCTACTACGTCACCTACAATTGATATTCGAGCCCTGTTCGATCCATAGACGTAGTATCGATCGAATTCGTACGGTATTATGGGCGTTTCAGTAACATTGACGTGCATATATTGGAAGGCATAAGCCCTATTACTCAAATCAAGTAACATCGACTGGTGTCTGTATTGTGGCAAACCATCAGCCTAAAAAAAAATTTGTTTTAATTTAAAAGATACCATCTTTCTTTTAATTGCATTACCTCAACATGTAACTTTCTGGTAACCTCATCCTTTCCAATAAGTGTAGAGGCATAAACAGTTACCTCAATATCACCCAGTCTTGTTGGGACAATAGGAAGATAGACCACTTCAGCATCTTGTTGCTAATCAAAAGATGTACGTTAGACCAAGCATGAAAAAATAATTCTAAATACCTTTATATAAATAAAGAATTGATGTTCTCCAAATGACGTTCTTGGGTTGTAAGCCCTAACAACACCATTTTGTTCAACGTGGACGAATTTATAATCGGGAGATCCTGCCAAAACAACCGTTGCTTCAATGGCATTGGGCATGTAATTAAAAACAGTAACTCGAATGCCTACTTGTTCCCCTTGTCTACATTCATTGGGCATTTCGACATTTATAAAGAACGGCAGCACACCCATGTACTAAAAAGAAATATTAAAATTATTATTAATAGATTTCTCAAGTGGATATTAAATAAACCAACTTACTTCTAAGGGTCTATTTAACATCCCAAATCCAAGGGATGGGCTCATAGAAAACGCAGATACCATCCAATGCACTGGGTGACTAGGGACCAGAATATTAAATATATATCGACCATGAGGTCCTATATTAACATCTTTCCAACACCAAACGTTGTCGTATAATCTTTGGATCCTGTTAAATCGATTCTTTCGGAACATTGCGATTTGGGTACCATTATCTCTTTCGCCTGTAAAACAGCAAATATTATTTTTTACTAGGGAAATAAAATCATTTAAGGCAACACTCACAGCCTACTTCGTCCGTGCCATCTTCACAATCCAAAAATCCATCACATTTCTTGTCAAGTCTATAACATCGTCCTGTCAAACATTCGCCGTATCCAAGGGTATAATTGCACGAACTCAGTCTTCTAGGTACTTGAACATCACTGAAAACCACGAGACCAACGTATTCAAAAGTACGATTTGCGTCAATGCCGTAAGTGGAAGACGGAAAATAGACAAACTCCTCGGGGTTTCCTTCGTGTGAAATCCAAGTGTGAAGATGTGTACCATTGGTTTGTTCGTCGAAGGTTGCCATTTTCTTCAAAACCTAAAAAAAAGCGAATTAAAAAAGTATTCTTTTATGGATTCGAAAATGATTTTACGTGTGAATATGTTAATTCGTTTCCAGCCTGCATGCTGAAGAAAGAATAATCGATTCCAGATAATCCCACATAAGAGCCGGGTTCACCATAGATGGCTACTTCCACCTTATGACCTGTTCTTGCTTTTTTGTTGTTTATGAGTACAGTAAATTTATTCCGACTGATTCCATTGACAGGGAACGTTAAGCTATCAGCAGTAACGTCTCCATACCTGTCCACATGCCAAACCACAACTGTAGCAGCTGGTGCCATTTCTGCACTTAGTGTTACAGCCATCGTTTGGACGTTGTACTTCATATCTTCTTGGGCTGCCAATAAGACCATACCCTTCGACATTATCATGTAATTGAAGTACTCGATAAAGTAATTACTGCGAATGTGGAATATAATGTATTCTCCAACCTATAAACCAAGAGTTGTTTAGAACTTAACTAAACGGGAATTACAAGATCAATATTATAATTTTTTCTTCTGTAATTAAGATTCAATTACAAAAATTACTAGACAAAAAATTTAGATTACAAATTTTTATTTCTTACTTGTGGTGTCCTGGTACTTGTAGAAATCTTGATGTGTTTGTTCCTAGGACTTTCGTGGGCAACTAACAATAATTCTGCGTTAGCCCTTTCGCCCCGCGCATCTCTAAAATAAGCCTGTATCCTAATAGCACCTTAAAATTAAAACCTTCTAAATATATCATTTTCTTATCTCAAATCCAAAAAAACATTACTCATATCGTTTAACTCTTCTGAAGATCTCTGTCCATCTAGTCCCAAATCTCCCTTCAGATCAATGTTGTATTGCCAAATTCCCATACGGTCACTTAATGGAATTTGTTGAATAGCTCCATCACGTCTACCACCGCCTCTCATTTCAACAGAATAATGAACCTCCATAGTACTTTGTAACAATCTTTCTTCAGAAAGCGGAGAGCCATCATGATAATTGACAACTATATTTGTTGATATAGGCATTCCTGGTTTGAATACCTTTAAAAATATGCATTAAAAGGTTTGCTATATTTATTTATCACAATTCTTACTTGAGGAGATCCACCCATAAATGAGAGTTTCAGTGATGAATTATAGATTCTTGCTACAGAGTAACCTTCGATTACTTCATCTAAATACCTTTCACCCACAGTGGCTGTAATGACCACTTCCATTCCATCTAGTGTTGGTATATGGCGTAATATTTCGCTCAAGGGATATTGAAATTTATAAACCCCATAGAACTATGAATAAAATGTACGCTCAATAATTTCATAAAAAACAAAGTGAAATAACTTACGTATTTTAAAATAGGAATTGGTTCGTAATATCTGTAAGGCATTGATATCCAAAAGGGCAACTGTTCATCCTGAAAGAAAAATAGAAACGCTCTTTGGTTCAAAGTTTAATTCTGAAGTTTCTGAAAACTCACAAAACTGAAGTACTTTTCAAGCAATGGCGGTTCATTATATTCAACATTATAATTAGGATTCATGTAATCTTGTTGTTGTTGCTGTCTGCTTTTTGAAATGTCGTCAAGATTATAAGGAGTACTGGTGGAGGTGTCAGTTCTCCAGTTCCTAATCGGGTTTATTGGTCTTACTGTTGCCTTCAGGGTTAAATTTCCTCTAACTGGACCTCCACTTGTATAATTTGCCATCACAATGCCATGAATATATTCGTCAGTTGTGAAGAAAAATGCGGGCATGGTAACATTCACCTTAAATTTAAATATAAATTCGTTTACGAATGAAGGAAAATGCCTTTTTTATCACGTAGGTACCTCAAATCTTGTCTGATAATATTCTTCAACGTCGAAAGTTGATTCTTCCGTCTGTCCTTGGGCGTCAACTTTTATTTTCCATTTACCAAAAACTGGTTGGTCTGATAATTGATATTCCAAACTAACAGTTCCCAAATTTGACTGTCTGGATAGCCAACGTTTCATAATATGACCTTTCGGATCTAACATGTACACATCTATAGCATTATTGAACGCTTTTAATTCGGTATTTATTGGGATTACACGGAACCTCACTAAAAATTATCATTACTTATGTTCGAATTATTATTTTGTACAAAGTTACCAGTTTGTCCTTGCATATAAACAGGTTTGTCCATTTGGATAAAAATCGTCATATATCTTTGGGAAAATGTTAATTTAGTTTCGTTTATAAAAGCAGCTCCACCAAATATATCATTATAGAGACCTTCCACCCTCAGTTTATATTCACCAGGGGCGCTGGTTGGTGGTACCTTCAATTCCAAAAATTTGGTGTTACAAACAAATATTTTTATTTTATGATAACAAATATGATATTACCCTCATTAGAAGAGTTTCGGGAATGTTTTCTTTTATTTCTTTGTGATCGGTAGACATTTCAACTCCGTTTCTTTGAATAGAAGCTCTAACTGTTAACGGTTGACGAGTTCTAAAAACTTGAACAGACACCCTGTATAGCTGGCCAGGTCTTACTATACGAGATGCAACAACAAAATATGTTCTGAAAATGAAAGAGTGGTGTGCTAAATATCAAGTTTCGAATACAGGGTGTTTAATTTCAAGCGTCTCTTCTTTTTCAAGAATAACTTACGCTTCACGAATAATTGAGGTATGCTCATCGATTGGATGTCGCCCAAAACCACTGTCAGAAGGATTCTGTCTCCAAGGAGTCCTAGGGGATGATGGTCTTCCGAATGGGGATTCCGAAGTGAATGGGTTGGAAGATCCTCCATAGTCATTAGTTGAAAAGGAAGGATTTCGGTTTGGATCGAAAGGATTCTCATTAGGATCGTTAGGATTATATTGATTAGGAGTATTTGGATTAAATCTGTTGGTATCGTATCTGTTTGGGAAATTTACATCGTACCTATTGGGATTATTTGGATCATACCTGTTCGGATTGTTTGGGTCGTACCGATTGGGGTTGTTTGGGTCAAATCTATTGGGGTTGTTTTGGTCAAACCTATTAGGATTGTTTGGATCTAGTCTGTCAGGGTTATTTGGGTCGTAACTGTTGGGATTGATCGGATCGTATCTACTGGGGTTATTCGAATCGAACCTGTTTGGGTTGTTTGGATCATATCTGTTTGGGTTGTTGGGATCAAATCTATTTGGATTATTGGGATCAAATCTGTTTGGATTATCTGGATCGAATCTGTTGGAATTATTCGGATCATATTGGTTGTTGTTGGGATCAAAAGGATTGTCATAAATTTGGATATTTTGGGCTACCGCATTGCAAACGGCTGTCAATAAAACTATCACTAATTCCTTTTCGAGTTTCATGCCAACAGTCTTTTTTCTGAAAAGAAGAAAGGATACATTTACGACTAATTTAGTTGCTCTTAGCTTTAACATTAAACTTAAAGTAATTGACTGCTCAATTCCAAAATTACCACGACAATAATTTTCCTTTTTTTATAAAAGTTGTTTCTTTTTATGTGGGCATTTTATAACAAGACAAATGGTGAAATAGAAAAGTCAAATTTAGAAATCCTCCCGGAACATATGTTTGTTTGTTTTCGAGCCCTTTTTGTCAGTTAAATTTTTACAGCTATAGCCGAAAAGAGACAGAGGCGCATCATAGACAGAAAAAAAAATACAAACACACGTGTCCAATGTCAGCATCTGATCGAATTTTTGTTTAAAAGGAGTCGGCAAGTAAGTAATTCGACACCTCCTTTTGAAAGGAATATATAAACGTCAGTTTGTGGTAGAAATGAACGAAGGGGGAGTTTTCTTAAGGAAGCATAAACACGAGTCTGGTTAGTATTTCCTATTCTAGTACTTACAAAATTTCCCTATTTACTTTTACTTATTTAAAAGCATCCACAAACGTTAAAAAAAAACAAAAGAAATGAAGGAAGTTAAAAATTATGTACGAACTTACTAAAAAGTCCACTTAAAAGATATAAAGAGTTATAAATATCCTATTTTATCAAGTTACACTCAAATATTTTTAAAGACGAACGAAAACAGGTCAACAAAAAACTATTTTTATGTTCTCTGGCAAAACCCTTTCACACGATACCTACCAGAGAAACAGGCAAAGTTAAAAGAAAAAATTTGGTAATTGAAAAATACGTTTAGGTGGGTCTTAATTTCCATAATAATTAAAATACGTTTTTGAACGAATACCTAGTGGTAGTGACAAAAAAGTACACAATATCTACAAGATAATCTGCATATCAAATATCAATGACATTATACTCAATTGAACTGTTCAATATGTAAATAAATATGATAAATTTCTTATTGTTATAAAATAAACTGAATAATAGGGAAATCAACATTTTCGTTTAAAAGTTTATGGCTGTCATAAACTAAATGAATGAGAATATATTAATAATAATTTAATGCATAATAAATTATGAGGAAAATTAAATTGGTTTATAATAATCCATAACTTTACATGAAATTCTTAGGAAATACTTATTTATCAGTTATGCAAAGTAATATAAATGCAATTTTTTTGTCCAAATAGGAGAACTAATATGTTTGGTAGTCTGCAAACGTAATACCTTATCAAAAATTTTAAATACAACTGTAACAATTTCTGTATTGTTATAAATGGCTGACTAATAAGTCGAAATAATTGTCGAGTGGATTTATTTCCATTTGAGACATTCTTCTCTTGCATGTCTTTATTAAAATATTATTACGAGAGCACACCTACGATAGTTTAAGTATCGGTAATTTGTAATCCTTTCTATCATATAATCATGTGCGAAAAATAAGGTCCTGATAGTATATAAAAAAGAAAATATGAGTGCTGTCAGCACAGGGCAAAGTAGTATTACGTAGTTAGTATCAGCAATTTCTTATGCTGAAGTGTACGATGTGTTGCATACGTTTTTACAAACAATTCATTTAAATTTAATTTTTCCAACAATTTTTAACACAAAAAAAGTAATTAAACAAATTGTTCTCAAAAGTGAATTTCGACCACTCGAAGCAATGGTGCTAACAGTTTCGAGCTCACAGTGACTTATAGGGGGGAAGAACTAGTGTAGGTAAAGGATAGATAATAAGAGAATGATACTAATTAAATAGCCTACTTTCTAAATTCAGGAAATTGTTTAATCGAAATTTGTAGTAAAAAAAATCGTTTTTAAATATTAAAAGACCTTAGAGAACAAGTCCATTTGACCATATTTTTTTTCATTTGGAAAATATTTAATAGCAAGTAGGTACAAATACGTCAAAATCACCCTCTGTGGTATGACACATTTATCATTATACGTAATTAGTTTCTTTCACCTGTGCCGAAGGGAAACTTTTTATTTGTCCTAAAAACCATAAATCACATGTCAACCACAATCACGCCCGCAAGGTGGAAAATTAAAGGGGCATTGCCCCAGACTAAGAGATCTACCAAAGCCGTAAGCTTTTATCGATTTTAGAATATTGTCACCGATTGAGAAAGCCTGCGACAAGTGGGGAATTAAGCCATATTTTACGATTTGCGCGATCTTATTGTCTCCAACCCTCCGATATCATAATAACAGCCCTCCGGAGTTCTTATATCTCTCAAATATTTGCTCTGATATACACAGAATGTTTGAAGAAGACGGGGAACCTGTTTGGTTTGATGTTGAACATGTTTGACTTTCTAACTTCGACAAATCGACACACATAATCTGTTTGATTAAATAGTATACCTATACAGGGTGACTCAAAAAATAAATAAAATTGTCTATTCGCCCCTTAAATCTATTTTTAAAATTATGTACTACATCGACTATTAATCGAAAAGAAATAGTATATAAACAATAATTAATCAAGAAAATAATGATTTGCGATCCTTATTTATGATTAATCAATATATGTATAGGTACACGTGATGTAAATTAACAGCTATACAATTCTTATCGAAACTGGAGCATCAATAGGTGGTTTTTTAAAAATAAATCATAATGGAGTAGGTAAACCAGAAAAAACACCGGAAAATTTACTTGTTGGCAATCAATCAAAGAACTACTAACTGTTCGATCAAGTGCAATATCCGATGATGTTCATCTGCTCGTAACGGTTATTTGAACAGTTTTAAGTAGAGCGTTTTGAAAAGAAACTGATGTGTGTTTTTTTAATTTGCGATCTGATATAACTTTGACAAGTAAAAGTAGGTAGTTACCGAAGTGATTATTTTTTTAAATCACTATTTTTAAGAAAAGAAAAAGACAAAGTACAGTGGATTTCGGGTATAACGACAACAAAGGGACCACTGTAATTTCGTCGTTATATCCAGAAGTCGTTACAGGCAAAGTTAAACAGTAAATGTTCATCTGGAAGTCACACTTATTCAAAAGTTTACTAAACACAGTTGCTACTCAGAAAAAACGGTAAAGGTCATCACATTTGTTGACTATTGGTGTGAATGTAAACAAAAGATAAGAAAGCTCTTTGTGTCCTTAGCGGCCGACTCTAGTCGCTATATCTGCATGGGATTTGTTACAAATGATTCATTAAAAACAGTCGCTATACCCGAACTCGGCGTTACATCCGAAGTCGCTATAACCACATGAATTTTATACGTCGCTATTACCAAGGTCGTAATAAATGAAATCCACTGTACAAACATTTCTTGTCAGATAAAATTTCATAAACAGGAAAAACGGTAAAATAAACTAAAATTAAAGAATTTAATGGCCAATTTTAATTATAAACAAGATAAATGAATAATTAATCAAAAAACATTGCACCTTATATCTGCTGTTTAGGTAATAGCTTCTTCAAAACCAAAATTTGTTTAACAACGGTACATTTTTGAAATGTCCCAAAACGCAAACATCATCTGTGGTGTATTTAGCTAACGGATACTCTCAAGATAGGTGCGTACACTTATGCAGCATCTCGAGCACTAATTTGAGTTCTATACTCTATGCAAATTTTTTCCGATTTACAATCATTACAATTGTTTTCATCATTTATTTTAACTGCAGTAGAAAGAGACCGTTCATAAAATACGTTCGCAAATAAGGTAGAGGGAAGGATATTTCTCAGCGCGATGAGATATGACAAGGGGAGAGGGAGGGTTTAAGGAAATGTGACGTTCGCAGTTCTCCAATTTTATTTTAATTTTTTTATTAATTTGGCAGTCCTTAAAATTTTTCATTACTATAGAAAGTCATTCCCATTGCTATTTTTAATCAAAAGAAATCGCTTGTATGGGGGGTCTAGCTTTTGTGGCGTCATATTTGTTAGGGGGGTCGCTGAAAGTGTGACTTAGCATGACGAAGGGAGAGGAATGGATCCAAAAAAGGGAAATTTCTGAGTAACGTATTTTATGGACGGCTCCATACAGAGATGACCCCCATGACGAATGACTGGCAATTACAAATACAGTAGAATCCGCTTATAATGACATCGAAGGGAAATGACAAACACGTCATAAGTACTAAGCGGACGTCATACAAAGCATAGTCGTAGAAAATAAACAACTTTCTATTTTGGTTAGTTATTTAGTTTAATAAAGAGAAAAACTACAAATTGTATACATTTATTAACAGGAAAAAAAAGAACGATGAATTGTAATATCAATATACATAAGAAGGGTCAGAAAAATGAGCGAAAATGTTATTATTAATCATTTGGATCACTATAACCGGATATGATTTCTTGAGAATCAGTCATAATAAACATTTTTAACGGAGTCATTACATCCAAACTTTCATGTAGGTAATTTAATATGAAAACCAAACTTAACACTGCAATTATTTCATATTAAGCGGTTGGTCAATATAGGCGGAGTCATAATAAACAAATTCCACTGTAACCACTTTTTTAAATATGATGGTAGGTACTACTAAAAGACCTGCGAGCCTTTAATCTTGCCAGTTTATACGTATTAATAACTATGATTTTTTTTTTTAGAATAATCTCATTATCTTACTTACATTTTCCGTATGAAAAGACATCAATAAAAACCTTGTAAAGATCATAACGCGATTAAAAAAATGGTTTGCGTTTTACACAGTAATCAATACCTGCTTTTTAAACACAACGTAATAAAAAGCATACTGCGTAAAGAAACTACAAAACTATAAAAAAACAACAGCAAAAGTCGGCAGTTATTCCTCTATTTCCGGTGGTTAAAACGTGCATACATACAAACGAGGCACACGAGGCACGCTTTTTGAATGATTATATGTTTAAAGGGTGCCGTGCCACCCCTGCATCAGAGATAATCCAGGGGTGTTCGGGAGCCGAAGCAAAAGAGAGGGTGTCAACTGATGTGACGGTTGCCATTTATTTCTCTTCCAGATGCTGTTGGTAGCTACTGTTTAATAAGTCCTAAAATAGGAATGACGCCACGGAATTCCGATAAATTAAGTCATTAACGAAACCACGAAGGTAACAGGCATTTGCTCAGATACTGATATGAAAAAAGGAATTAATTTACGCCTATACATAAAAATGTTTTACTGCAGCTTTCGACTGATAAAAATCGAAAGCTTGAACAAAAATTACGGAAAAGTTCGAAACGCCTAAAAATTAGAAGAAATACATGGGGGTTTGGGGAATTATTTCGGCAGGTTCGCGATCACTATATGCTGGGTTAAGTCAATTATCAACGATCCTGCATATACTTTGCTTTTCTTTATTTTAAACGACACCTTTGGATTTATATAATCATAAAAAAAAAATTTAATGCAGAAAGTTTTGCAAATAGAGTGTAAACTCTTTATAACGTCACTCGATTTAACGACAAACTCCCTAAAACGTCGAAATTGCTTGACTTTGGTTGGTTTACATTGTTTTCTATACAATATTACACTCTATATAGCGTCACGCTCACTCTATTTAACGACAACAATGCGGCATTATAAATCATTAAGCAGTACTTTCTAAGTTACCGAAATAGATAAGAACTGCAGCTGTGTACTGTACGTTGTTGAAGAAGACGATCCTGTCCCTCCACCAAGCATCAAACAAGCACTTGATGCAGCGAAACTATTAAAAAAATACTTTTTATATAATCAAATTGATCCAGCAGTATCTCAAGATATGAGTAAGATACGTAACAAAATACAATTAAAATATTGGAGCAGCAAAAAACATCAGACGAAGATAACAGGCTATACGCAATGTATGAATAATAATGTTCGTGTGCAAAATGTGTACTATATTAGTAAATGCATATTATTATAGAATAGTAAAATAATATCTTTTATTTCTCTCCATTTAACGACCACTCTTTATAATGCCGAAAAATGTTCAGTCCCTTAAGTGTCGTTATATTGAGTTAACACTGTATAACAATAAAATGAAAAATGCTAATTTTTGTCCGAAGATTGTGGGTCAAACCATTAACATTCAAATAACTAAGCTTCAGTTTTAACAACGCTTATATTTACATTTATTGCATTTTTGTTAATTAAATCTCCCGGCACCTCCATCAAAATTGTAATTGTTCAGTTAATTTTGATTGAATGATATTTTTCAATGAAACCGTATACTACAATGCTTTATTTTAATTAACAACAACCTCTTTATAACCTTTTATAATAAAATCAGTACCTTTCATTTATGTCAAAAAACCCAAATAGTCGCCAATCAATATTACCCAAAAGTATTATTTCCAATTTTTTTTAAAACTGGAAAAGTTAACAGTCACGCTAAGCAATGCATTGGGTTTGAAATTTCAAATATTTTGCATTCGCACTTCAGGCTAGAGATCTCAATATTCTTGAAATCACTTACATTCTCGTCTATTTTTTAATACAATAGACAATGCACAATAAAAACTAAAACAAACAAAATGAAGCATCAGCATAGCGTTTTACATTCTATTAGCAATTCGAATAAAAACAAAGCTCGACATCCAATCAACTTTGATGTGCTGAAAGCCGTTCGTGTTTACCCATTGTACATATGTACATTTACGCTGGTTGATTGTACATCAACATGTGTTTGAAGGTATGCAATGGGAATAATGTATGAGAGTTTTGTTAAAAAGAAAAAGAGGCATGTCAAATCATACTAAAAATGTTGCGCTCTTATCGCATGTTATAAACAGGAAACAAATTTAGGGTTGAGAAGTTACAGAAAACTACTTTTATTAGGTTTACCGTATTATTCGTACCTATACCCATATTTTATTAAATTATTAATTACAGATTAAACTGTTAACAAACCTGAAAAAAAAATACCATATGTATTGGACCTATGTGCAAATAACGTATTATCTAACAGTTATTTGTAACACGCTGTTGATAAATTGTATGCGATACAGTAAAAATAATAAATTATTAACATTGCTTTGGGCTTATTTTAGCGCCCACAGTGCCATCCATTGGAGCGTTTTAGGCTTTCCCCCAAAATTAGTCCCCAAAACGTATAAATACAACATTACAATTCTGACAATAATTTTTGTTTGTGATGTAACTTTAGTTGTTATAAAACACTACTTCTTGTCAGATTTCATGATTGTAGACCAATGGGAAGTACCCTATAGATTTTGATTCCTTTCATCATCATTACAAGGTCGTCAGTCCTAAGATCGTCATAAACGGCTGTATCTTTTGATTGCGTTGACATAGAAATTTGATTTTTTCACAGCTGTGGAGGATCGCAGATCTAATTGTTTATTAATATTAATTTCGACTTAATACCTCCACGGGTTTTTGAGAAAATGAGCCTTGATAGACAGATAAACGGAAAACAAAGTGATCATATAATGGTTCGTTTTATCCCTTTGAGGTACGAACGCCTAAAAAGATAGTTCTTTCGGGGTTTTTCTCCAACCTTTCTTATAGGAAAGATTCCATAATAATTTGAGAATATAAAAATCAATATATCTTGCGAAAGAAGGATAAGAGTGAATCAGAAAACAAAACAAAAAACCAGTAAAAATTAGCTTTACGTTAGTTTTGACATACTAGTGGGTTTAGTTAAGCTAGGGTTTGTAAAGAAAACGGCGCCGTTGTAAGGAACCCTTGGAGCGCGAGTCCAACTCATACTTGACCAGTTTTTTTTTATAATTTGAATCTAAAGCATACAACATTTCCAGTAAACCCTTTAATGTTTTATTTTTTATCTTGTTGCAACGAATATTACTATTCCATTACCCAGTTAATTTTTATTGAAATAATTTTCTCATTTTTTGCGATCATTACATCAGAATCTCTTTCTGACAATGTCAATTCTTCAAACTCATTACACCTGTTATTTAATGTACAGTTAATTCTTAAGATACCCAATAAGGTGAACGATTTCTAGAGAGGCATATCGACTTATATCCGGTTCAAAGGCCCTACCAAAAGAACCTGAAGAATTAGAATAACAATTTAACAATCTAAAAGGTTTCATAACACAAACTATCTATTTAAGAGAAGGTTGAATACTATTCCTTCTTTTTTTCTATTGTATTTTCATCGTTTATTAAAAAAATATCCAGATTCCAATATCTCTTCATACATCAAATAATTCTTTTCTATTATGATTCTTGTCCTTTCCTTTCAACACTTGGACACATGTTTCTAATCATATTATACTATTAAGTTGGGAGTGTTATTAGCTATAAAAAGTGTAATATAATCACTAATAATATCTGCATTTTACTACAATATTTTTCCGACAGATATAACTATGATGTAGTTCAAATTTTTTGTTAAGCAATTTGTTTTGCGCGAACAAAACTTGTAAAAAGGGCACCTCATAATAAACATCTGCTTCGTGGAGGCTTTTACGACCTCTTGTTTTGAACCCATTAACCCAATTCCATAGTATCTAATTCCTGCTACCGCCACTAGCAGGAAAAGAAATATCGCTTGAATCAAATAAGAACATTTCAAAAAAGCTTGTAGATATGTTTTCGATGTAAATACAAATTTACAGTTTTCGGATTTTTCCTTTTACTTGTGCTATAAGACATTGCTTCTTGTCAAATTTTTTAATTGTAGATCAACGGAAAGTACTCTATAATAAGTTTCTATTCCCTTACTAGTTTCAAAAGAAATAGCCGAATCTTTTGATTAGGTTGACTTAGTACTTCTAATTTTTACCATTAGCTCACTTTGAAGAGTAAAGGTCCATAACAAAATTTTCTAATATAACTACTAATTCGTTTAAATTTAGACAGTGATATCCATTGACAGTGGTTCGTAACACTAACATGTTGATTTAGGCAACATGTCTATATGAACCACAACAACTCATCTTTATAAAGATTGGAACGCAAACACACCTGCTAGTTTCACAATATTTATTTCCAATAACCATTTTTAAAAAGTGAGTAGGTACAATTTCGTACCCATAACAACCAAAACGACGGTCGGCTTTTTGGAATAAATATTATCAAATTACCAACAGTTCTATTACAATCTATCAACTAGTATTTCAACTATCATTATTCTGTCTCTAGCAGCAAAAGCGTAGAACTTGCGATAGCCTTTACGTCCCTTTAAAACTTGATCTTGCCTAAAGGTATAATACCTGCCAAATTTCAGCTTCATAGGTCAATTATAGTTTTCTAGAGGTAATGAACAACAATAATATGTACCAGGAACTATTTGCATTCCTCAAGCACATTTTGTCCGAAAATTACTAGTACCTGCTTTTAGTAAAGATTAAAACTTTCGGTAACTCAACAAAGCAACAAAGAAATTTGGAATCTGACGAAAGGAAATAATAATACTAATTGTAGGTAAATCCAACTAAACTTGAAATGTTTTTGATTTAAAATACATATAGAAATATGAATTTAATTAATAACACTAACAAATAACTATTTTTGATTAATTCATGTAACTAATTGGGTTTAATTGCTTTACGTATTTTTTTCCAACCTCCAAAACTAGGGGTTTCGCATACACATATATATAGGTACATATATTCTAATATAAACGAACGAAACATACTAATCGAGACACTTACCCAAATTTTATTTAATAAGCTCATCAAACCCATTGTTATTAGGGTCACTTTCATACTCTTATGGATTCTTATCCTTTTTTAAAAGAAAGCTTCTTTATTTTTATAAATTATGGTAAAAATAATTTTTCTGTAACACAATAATTTATTCATGTAAAAAGATTTTCTCAGATGTAGCTTTTCGTGGAGGCAATAAATAGAAATTAGCAAGAGACAGAACTCACAAACACACCCTGTTTGTAATAATTACTGAAACGACCAGGTGCTGGGGTGAGTAAAATGATGTAAGTGTTGTCGTAAAACACATTGTTGTCGGACGCCGTTGCGTGTTAACAGAAAATATCAAAATCAGGTTATCAATTAAGGGCGAACAAACCCCTCTAATAAATATACCAAATATTTCCTCACTGTCCGGCCTAACGAAAATTAAACAGATATGTTTATGTGTTGCGGTAGCTGAACTGAAAGGTAAACGATTGCGGTTTGTGGTGATACAGTTTGACAGCATTTAGAGATTGGGAAAAATGATGATTGATGAACCTATTTTTTTCAATTAAAAATAACCTGAAGAGGGTTCTAAGCAGGTAAAAATAGGTAGGAATACAATACTTTCCTACTGTATTTAAATATGATGTATCGCACATACCTTAAATAAACGAATTTAATTTAAATTATTTCTTTAAAATATTTTTAAAAATTAATAGTTATTCAGTGAGAATACATTTTACGTTTCGAGAAATAAAATTTTGAAATTAAGAATACATTAACAGCAAAATTTGGAGAAATATATTTATAA
>NW_020438939.1:847963-860879 GCF_000699045.2 Agrilus planipennis
CACTTGTTATTATTTTTGGCTAAATATGCTTTTAAATAAAGCATATTCTTAAATTTTAACGAGGCAGTTTAAATAATTTTGCAAATGGTACTGTACACTTTTGTCTAGTTCTCGCTCGATGATCGGTGGAGAAATGAGCTCCGCAGACAAATATGATTGAATTTGGAATAATGCTACGGCGCATCCTAATAAAGGGAAGGAGAATATCTCCAACTTCTTGAAACGAACAGTATGTTCTTACAATCGTTTAAATATAGGTATCCTTCCATTTAAGTCCGATAAACCCTTTTAAAAATTATCTCCTAAAATTCCCTTGAAACAAAAAAAGACCAATAAATTTCCTTAATTCATTCTCTAATAGTAACAGGCACCATTAACGCGAGAATTATCATCAAACGCGTTTTCACGACCTACGTGATGGATGGATATGCTTATACAATATTATTTTTACGATTTGAGACAAGAAACATGTACATGTACAACAAAGCAGTGGACAGAGGTCTAGACTCTAGACTCAAGAATTCGAACGCGAGCCCAAAAATAACAGCAGTCCACCAAAAATAGTACACCCTCAAACTGTTTTTAATTTATATCGGAAGTGGGTAAGCGAAACTTTTTTATTACGAACCACGCGCTCAACGTTCTACACGAGTGTTTATAACGTAAAAATGATTAATTGATCATTGAAGCGATATATTAATTGCCGTTTTAATGCTCTATTTGTATATACAACACGAGACCCACTGGAAGAAAAAAATAACGGAAGTTAATTAATTGTACGAACGCATTGTTTCTTACGTTGTAAACGCATCCTCATGTACATTTATTGATCATAAAAATATTATTACAAAATACACATACAATATTAGATAGAAAAAGCGTTTAAGAACGTGTTAAAACAGGATGAGGTAAATTAGTAAGTAAGCAATGCGTATTTTTCCTTTCCACACATGACCCTACCAGTTCATCATCACCATCATAAAGGTTGCCAGTCTTAAGACTGGACACGCACTTCCCCTTTTTCTTATCCTGAGTTAATTCGCATTTCCCTAACACTAGAACATCCCATATCCTTAATTATTTATGAACAGTAATCTAATATAGATCTCTCTCTACTTCTCTTAACTCCTGTTTCTAATATGTATCTTACTAATAACCCTTCATACATCAGAAGGTGTCTTTATATCTTATTGACTTCTCCAGTGACCTCTGTTATCCTATTCACTCTAATACCTCCATATTTCTAACCCTCTCTGTCCACGGTCTCCTCACATTCACCTGTAACACCACATTTCTTCTTTTCTGCCGCGCCCTCCGTCCATGTTTCACACCCGTACGGCGCCGCACTCCAAACATACACCTTTAACGTTTTTCGAATTTTTACATGCTAAATTTTGAAGTTAGGCTCAATTGCCGAACTAGGACGGATGATCAAAACAATTTAGCAGATCGCAACCTTTCGAGCAAAGTTAGCACATGTTAAATGCGTTGAATATTTCGGCTTCGGCTCATGTAAAATTGAGCAAAATTCCCTAATTATGGAATCATTAAATAGTTTTACGTATCAATGGTGTTTGGTACAGATAAGTACGTAACAGGACTCAGAGAGTGGATTCAAGAATTAGCTGACGATGATTAAAAAGTCTAATAAAAAATTAAACTAACTAAATGCCCTACTTACAATATCCAGGATGTTGTCTTTTAATTGGAATTTTTTATTAAAAATCACCAATCTTTTGACTTTTAATATCATGAAGAAACCCTGATTCACATGTCTGAAGTGCTTTGCACTTCGGGGTTACGCCAAGTTATAGTGAAAGAAGATTCCCAGATGAAATTGTATGAAGCATTAAGTGGTAAACATCAAGTGGGAATAATGGGAATGGTTTCTTTGATTGACGTGTGATGTGCTATGCCCCACGGGGGGGAGGAACTTCCTGATTGGTATATGTCATATGCTACGCACCTTAACAACGCTTCCCATTCATTCAAACTTGGACGGGTTCAACTGGTACATATTTATATAAAAAGGTCTTATTACTAACTCGCAGATAATTGCATACAAATGTTTTTCATTATCAATGGTACAAAATGTTGACTATGTTCACATGTTTCTCTGATTGGCATAATTGGAGTGCTAATGTATATCAAGGATGACATTATATTAACCAGGAATAAGTTGTGTGCACCATCGACAACAGTACCTACAGTATCAAAATCTGGACGGGTACAACTAGTAAGTGCGTTTATGTCCTTATTTACAAAATTCCATTTCTGTTGTGCTCTATGGAGACATTCAAAAGAGTTAGTCTATTTCAATTTGTTAGAATTGTGACCTTGAAGAAATCTACGCGAAGATAGAAAGAATACACACTAGGCGTGAGCAAGACAGAAATAGTTAGAACAAGCTTGAACGTGCAGAGCTCTCGNTGGGAATGGTTTCTTTGATTGACGTGTGATGTGCTATGCCCCACGGGGGGGAGGAACTTCCTGATTGGTATATGTCATATGCTACGCACCTTAACAACGCTTCCCATTCATTCAAACTTGGACGGGTTCAACTGGTACATATTTATATAAAAAGGTCTTATTACTAACTCGCAGATAATTGCATACAAATGTTTTTCATTATCAATGTTTTAGAAAATAAAAACAAAGTCATTACTAATATTTACAATCGACATTTGTATTTAATTTACAATGCATGCGTGAATGATTAATGCATTGTAATTGTAATAATTAAAAGCTCATTAATGACCAATTTTGGACTATGTTAAAAAATCTTGAACCACGATAAAATACGTATAAAACGACTTTTTCTAATGGGGGTGCTAATTAATTAATCCAAAGCATTAATTCACAATCCAAACGAAGCCTTACGTGATAGTAATGAAATAAATAGCCATCTGGAAATACGATCGCATTCCGTTCAGTTAAATTTTTTTCTGGGTGACATTCTAAACATCACGATTGGACACCTTCAGAAGTTAAAAACATTTTTAATGAACGATAATATTCATCTTTAAAGATTTATTGTAAACTAATAAAATAAAATGACAAACTATTGTCATAATAAAATATGTATACATTTCATCATTATTATTGGTAGTGGTTTTGTTTGATTTTTGAATTGATGTTTTGTTTTAATTACATTGCAAGTATTTAACTACTGTTCAAAATTTCGAACTGTATAAAGGTTGTTTAACGTGCATATTATTTATATTTAACGAATTTTTAGTGCCCCCGTTAAAAAAGGTCACTTTCTACGTATACCATATTGCTGTCCAAATTTCTTTAATTTAAACCAAGATTGATTATTAATGAGCCCTTAATTATAGTCTCAGGGGCAAAAGTATGCTTTTTGCAGATGATATAGCAGTATTAGCATCCAGCAAGGTGTTAGAGAGAGCTTTAAATAAAATGGAAGCGGTATTGACAAAGCAGAATTGTATGAAAATTAATGTAAAACAATAAGACTAATATGCAAGGGAAGAAAAAGAAGAGCGAATATAAAAATATGAAACTAAAAATTAGAAGTTGCTAATTTTAGGTATCTCGGATATAAAGCAGAGGATAGCGCAGGGTCGAGTCGCCTTCAGTAAAAAGAAGTAAGAAGAAGCTCGCAGAACAGTTAATTTAGAAATTCGAAAAAGATTGTTAAAGGTGTATGTTTGAAGCACGGCGCTGTACGGGTGCGAAACATGGACAGGGGGCGCGGCAGGAAAGAAAAAGTTAGAAGCATTCGAAATGTGATGTTATAGGCAAATGATGAATATAGCGTGGATAGAGAAGGTTAGAAATGAAGAGATATCAGAAAGAATAGGAAAACAGAGGAGTCTACGAAAGTCAACAAGAAATAGGCGAGATAGGTTAGTAGGACATCTTAACAGGCATGAAGGTCTAATCAGAGACATATTAGAGGCAGAAACGGAAGTTAGGAGGGGGTAGAGATAGACCTAGATTAGATTACTGTTCGCAAATAGTTAAGTATGTAGGTCGTTCTAGTTTTAAGGAAATCCGAAGATTAGCTTAGGATTGGAAACAGTGGAGGTGCGTATCCAACCTGTCTTAGACCTTACGATGATAGCCTACTCAGATCGAGTCAAACTGTATTATCCAATTAGGATTTTGGCATCCATTTATAAAAACATTTTAAAATAAAATTAATTTGGGCCTTCGTAGCCATCCGTACCTACAGTAACTTTTAGTGAAGCTTAAAGCAAGATTTCTTTTCTTGCCTTGTCAATTTTTTTACTGGTTTGACTCTTGTCTTCCTATTAGCAAAAGTCTAGCCGATTCTTGTTCTTGCTAGATAGGGGGGTCCCCGAGTCTGATTTGTCTAAATTTGTGGAAGAAGTATTTTGATAGTAAGTAGAATCTAATACATATGACGCTTAGGTGCATACCTACATTTACTTACTTTTTGCGGACTTACACGTTATGTGTTTTAGTTTCTTTTAAATATCAGAATAAATTTGTTTTTTTTTTTAAGTTATTTAAATTAAACACTAAACTATATACTGCATGTTTTTCCATTAATGTTTTACCTCAAACATACTTGCTTTCGCTTTTTATTTTGAAAC
Organism: Agrilus planipennis; assembly: GCF_000699045.2. Taxonomy (NCBI): domain Eukaryota; kingdom Metazoa; phylum Arthropoda; class Insecta; order Coleoptera; family Buprestidae; genus Agrilus; species Agrilus planipennis. The sequence goes on from NW_020438939.1 coordinate 852,547, forward strand.
ATTGCAAACTTATACTCAAATTACAACAATTTTTACTTTTTTGTTTCTTTAAGCGAAGGTTGAGTTTGTTCACGGTATACAGTGGCCTGGCGTAATTAATATGCTCTTCACATTATGCGGGGTTCCAATTATGAGATGTTCACATTACCCAGTGTCTAATACCTACTGTATTTTAAACAAATATCATCTCACTCACAAAATAACATTACTAAGTATTTGTATTCAAGATACGGAATACAGAGAACTTCAAACGTCGTAGAAAAACGCTCGGTATCGTATAATTTTCTTAATACGACAATGCCTACTGTTAAGTCTGCTATCGCAAAATGTCCGTCATAAAATAGGACAAAGTTATGATCTGTGTCGCCTGTCTATAATAACAACATAAATTTTAATTTCAGAAGTTTATGTGTTCGCGTTATTATGAGGATTCCTTGCCAGAAATAAGAATTATTAGCGTTAGATGTTAAAACATACCTTGAGTTATTGAGGTAAACACACTTGTTATGTGTGTAAATAAAAACCCTGCCTTCTTTTCTTTGTGGGTAGATGAATAGTAGGTGTGACGATTATGGCAAAAAAAAAAAAACGTTAAGTTACCACCTCCAAAGAGCGAGATAGAAAAAATGTCAATTTTTGAAATACAAAAAATTCGATGTTAGCTATTTTCGGTTTTAGTACTTGTGGCATGATAGGGATAACCAGAAGAGAAAGGGAGATACATTAGAAGTTTATATTGTAATTCAGGAAAAATTATCCTCCTCAACCAGAAATGTCTATAACATTCCTTCTCCATCATAATCATCATAAGGTCGTCAATGCCAAGACTGGTTGAACTAGAACTAGAACAACTAACTAAACTAGAACAACCCACATCCTATCTGGGTCTCTACCCTTCCTAACTTGCGTTTCTGCCTCTAATATGTCTCTGAATAGACCTTCATGTCTGAGAAGGTGTCCTACCAACCATAGAATCCTCTGTTCTATTCTTTCTAATCTAATACCTCTTCATTTGTGACCCTCCCTATCCACGGTATCCTCATCATTCACCTGTAACACCACATTTCGAACGCTTCCAACCTTTTCTTTTCCCCCGCGCCCACTGTCCATGTTCCGCACCCGTTCAGTGTCGAGCTTCAAACATAAAACTTTAACAATCTTTTTCGAATTTCTAAATTAACCGTTTGCGAGCATAGAAGTGACTTCTTTTTATCGAAGGCTACTCGACCCTGCGCTATCCTCTGCTTTATATCCCTATTACTCCTTCCGTCCTGACTTATTTGACTTCCTAGGTACCTAAAATCGGTACTGCTCTGTCGATACCGCTTCCATTTTATTTAAAGCTATCTCGAAGTCCTCTTTGCTAGATGCTAATACTGCTATATCATCTACAAATCTAAGCATACTAATCTTTTGCCCCTGTATATCTATACCTACAGTTGTAGTGTTTTTAATGATGTTGATCGATTAAAAAGTAGTGGTGACAGTGTGCATCCCTGTCTGACTTCCTAATATTTACTTCTCTACGTTGCAGCACCATCTCTATAACTGCCTGTTGCTCTTTATAATATTCCATACAGTGAAAAATTTTATAGGTGAACACAATCGCGACCAATGTATGCGATTTTCTGTATATATTAGATGTATTATATATTATTTAATTTCTACTGAATACCCTTTCCCGTTTGTACGGCTTTAATTCTGTGGGAAAGTCAAGTGAATCCACAAGCATTACACCAGCTTCGGCAATTATATTTCTACTCTGACAAAGCAAAATAAAAAATACTTGCAGGGATTCAAACGCTATAGGTCGCGCCGCGCCGTCATGCAATTATTAAGAGGTCGATCAAAAAACAAAAGAGCGAACAAGTGAGGCTTCTCGAGTTGCAAACTTGGGGTCGTTTACAAAGGAAGAAATAAAATGGATTATAAAGCGTGACCCAGTGGGTTTCCACGCGAGAAAACAATGAAAAACAATAATAATAATAATAAAAGAAATGAACATGCTGTCAGTCTCTTTTACGGTCTAGGACTGCCAATCAAGCGTTAGATGTCTGGGTGAAATCAGAATTTGAATTGAACTTAAGAGACACTAGTTCAAGCTGCGTTGAAAGTAATTGAAACGAAAAATAAATGTGGTGAACCACTTCAACCAATTTCCGTTAAAATCAAATAATTACACAGTTGAAGAAGTTGGTTATTATATCCTTAAACATTAATAAAACGATTGACTGTCGAAGAATTTCTTTGCTGCACTGAAAGGCAACAGGGTCGAAAAGGCTTGGCCCCGCAACTTTTCAAAAAATGCTAAATTGTGCTAAAATGCGATGCTTAATAATTCGTTTCATTTACAATGCTTCGTTGGCTTGGTTTGTTAATAGAAGCTATTTTATTTCTACTCGGAAGTGTTTCCTAGATTCTAGTTAAGAATTCAGGAGGACCCCACCAGATGGCCCTTTGTCAAACTCTTTAAAACATTGGATTGTGATAGTTCTCGACATGTAAATCACAATCTCAATGTGTAGTGAGTCTTAAAAACTCATCTTTTTGAATATCTTCAAAGTAGAATGGAACTTTAAGGGACCATATCTCACAAAATCTTGAGTTTTAGGATTAGCGCCCATTGAGACTTTTGATATACAGGGAATCCAATATGTAGGTGTTCCAAAGAGTTCGACAGAGTTCTAGCAGAGTCCTTTCGTCTCATATAACACGTATTTGAGATCATATAATTCTTCATAATTCTTATTTATTTATTAATATACCTTTTTTAAATATATAAATTTCTTAATCGTTTATCGAAATTAAATAAGGGCCGCTGACGAAAAAGGGGTAAGCGAATTGGAACCAAACAAAATACCTATCTAATTACACAATCTTAAAGTACAAAACGTATATTTACTGTTTAAAAGGTTTTATCAACCCTTATTACCCTTACATTTCAGTGGTAGTTCAACCACTTAATTTAGAATTAACGTATACTCTCTCCGACATTTCCAAGAAAATAAATAACACAAGTCCTAATAACATCTTACAACAAGACAATTATTTATATCACGAATGGTGCGTGAAGTTAATCGAACATGAAATTTTAAATTAACTACTTATGTACTTCGTTCAGCTGTTTCTCTCTGTATATACATATTAGTTCATGTTTTCAACTAGTTAGTTAATTCTCAATTACTGAGGGGAAATGACCTAATATTCCAAAGTAAACTTAATTTTCAGCAGAGAATTGTACAAATATTTTCTTTGGTAGAAGAGCTACTCTTGAAAACGTTTTGATATTTAAAAATCGAACTTTTTTCTTATATGTACCTATAATACTTTTTTTAAAAAACATTAACTCTTATTCACTACCAAAAACTAATTACAATTGCAAAATATTGTAATGTTCGTGGGTTTAATAAAATTAACTTCTAAACTTAAGTTATGAGTTATTCTATTTATTTACATTCTTTACAGTCTTTTGTTTAGTTTCGGGACCCTTCTGGAAACATCCGGATAGTTTATTTTTTCTTTGAACTGTTTAACTGCTTTCCCAGAACACACACACATTTACAAATACGGCACACATGAAGAAAGGCGCCCGCGGCTAGTCGGCGAATCGATAAGCCGTTCACGCACACGTGTGCCCAATCGCACACAAACACACTCAAAAATTTAGACTTCTAAAATATAATTTTTAAAAAAAAATGTAGTTTCAAATTTCCAATTAATGTCCTGATGGCTTAAGATTAAGTGAACAGAACATAAAAATAGCTTTTTTGTTAACAAGTTATTAAATGATAATTAAATTCTTTCGGACTTGGACAATCAGTCACACAATTATTGAATGATCACTAAATGTTCTCGGAATAGACCAGTTATTGCAAAATAAAATGTGCTTCAAGTATTTGTGCAAAAAATGATCGACCTCGTAGAGTCGCAAGTTGGACAAAATTTTGGCACAAACGGGGACCAAAAACGGGTTTAAACAAGAAAAATTAATGTTTCATCAAGTGCCTTAATCATATTAATTACAATTAAATCATAAAAATTACTGTTTTGCTAGCTTAAGCTTACACCCTACAAGTAAGCGTAGTAAAATTAGAAGGCAATTCTACAACCCACTGGATAATTACCCTTTACATTAGCCGCCGATTATCCATTAGAGCCAAAAATTAGCCGCGACGCAGGGAACCCGAAAACCAGTGCAAAAAAATATGAAATCGATTTGAAAATTTTTACGACAGCTAGAACTGGTCTCATGATTAGCCGCTAATTAACCGCTGACGATGTAGACTACTAACCAGATGGTTCGAATTTTTTTCTTTCAAAATAGCGTCAATTTTCCACCTTGACAACCCGACAACCGCTACATCGAGAGAGCTTATAGTAAGGAACCCTAAATCGTGTTTGAATAGTGCTTAGAATATTTCACAAATATATCATGAAATCCAAAAATTAACCGCGGCTGTCGTGCCCTCAAGATCGAAAAATGGTTTCATTTGAAGCTAGCAGGCAAACTAGTTTTCGAGTTTCCCGGGTCGCAGCTAATTTTTGACTTCTCGGCATTTATGCTAAATATTCAAAGCGTTTCAAGTCCGAGTCAGAGAGCCCAACTAGCGGATGTGGGACCGTCAAAGCTGACAAAAATGACACTATTTTGAAAAAAAAAAATTGAATCCGCTGATTAAATCTTCATCGTTAACGGTTAATCTGCGACCAATTTTACAAGCCAATTAAATTTCTGGTTTTAGCATGCAATCTGACTTTCGGGGTTTCCCGGGTCGTAAGATTAAGTGAACAGGATATGAGCGAAAAATTCTTTAGATGTAAGCACACAGTAATTCTTCATTATAATTACAATACAATCTCAAAATTTAATTTTTTCTGAGCTTGAGTCTCAAAAAACGCTGCAAATACAAATATAAAAAATTATCCTTCAAATAATTGTAATAATAACTGAAAAAACTGAAGATCAATTTAATATACTACTAAACAGGCCAAATTTAAAAAAATTCTAAAAACTCCTAAGAAACTAAAATTGCATTAATTACAGCGCTCCTCTTTTATATAAGCCGTCTTCATTACCCTAACCGCAACCCTTATCTCTGTCTTCGCCTAGTCTAGGGCTTCCGTATACGCACTATTAGGGCATGTCAAATGTTGTATGTTAAAAGTTAAAATGCATCCGTACACATAGGAACCATGCCTGGCAACAAACATTCACAACAAAATATCAATGGCTATTTTTAGTGATATGGTGCCTGCTCCTGTTTTGCCTTAACGTTCTCTAAATATTGTTTAAATTTACGACGGCATGTGAGAGGGCAAGGTACTTATACCTAAATGTGTAGGTATATTTACATACATTATATGTACCTATGTATACTTAAGACAGACAGGTTAATTGCTGTAGTATTATTGTAGGACTTACCGTAAGCAAGGGCAAACTATATTTACGTACATAATAAATAATAATAAAATTTTATGCAAAACTTTCTATTTTAAACTTATGAAGTTCAACAATACATTTGTGGTACGGTGGATTATAGAACTGATAAAATTTCATAAATTCATAATGAAAATGCTTGTTGTTTACAAATTGTGTGGTTGTGGGTACCATCAATTAGTTTACCTTTTTCGATAAATTATAAGGCGTTTATTAACAAAAATATTAAGCTGAGTGAAACAACATCCCCTTATCACGAATCTGAACAAAACTTATTGTATGAGAATTATGTGCTATTGATGTACAAATTTTTGTGCATTAAAATAAAGTATAGGGTTGTTCGGAAAGTCATTTCGTTTTTCCCGACAGAGGATTTAATTGTATTCTTTTGCACCCAACTTCACATTTAAGCCGTATAATTTTTATATGCTTTGAGAGCTCATATAGCAAGGCTTGTGTGTGAAAAATTCCAATTAATTCTACGCAGTAGTTTTTGGTTGGTGCCCTTTTAAATATGGAGAGCGATAAGCAGCATTTTCGACATATCTTACTGTTTTACTACAGAAAGGGTAAAAATGCTGTTCAAGCCAGAAAGAAATTGACTGATGTGTATGGAGAAGGTGTGTTGACAGTACGCCAGTGCCAGAACTGGTTCGCTAAATTTCGATCCGGCAATTTTGATGTCGAAGATGCACCACGTTCGGGAAGGCCGGTTGAAGCTGATAAAGACGCGATAAAGGCATTAGTTGATGTGAACCGGCGAATAACAACACGTGAGATCGGATTGAGGTTAAATTTATCAAATTCAACAGTTTATGACCACTTGAAAGGCCTGGGATTATCCTCGAAGCTCGATGTATGGGTTCCCCATGTTCTCACAGAGAGAAATCTGTGTCGCCGCATTGACGTCTGCGATTCGCTTCTCAAACGTCACGAAAATGATCCGTTTTTGAAGCGCATCATCACTGGGGACGAAAAATGGGTTGTATACAACAACGTCAAACGCAAGAGGTCATGGAGCAAAAAAGATGAACCGGCTCAAACCATTTCCAAAGCCGATATTCACCAAAAAAAGGTGATGCTGTCTGTTTGGTGGGATTTTAAAGGAATCGTTTTTTTTGAGCTTTTACCGGATAACACAACGATTAATTCGGAAGTCTACTGTCATCAGCTGGACAAACTGAATGATGCACTTCAACAGAAAAGGTCAGAACTAATCAACAGGAAAGGTGTAGTGTTTCACCAAGACAACGCGAGACCTCACACAAGTTTGGTCACTCGCCAAAAGCTTTTACAGCTTGAATGGGATACAATGCTACACCCACCATATTCTCCAGACCTGGCACCATCGGATTATTATTTGTTCCGGTCACTCCAAAATTTTTTAGACGGTAAAACCTTCACCTCAAATGAGGAGGTCAAAAACCTCCTCGATCAGTTTTTTGCCAGCAAAGACCAAAAATTTTATGAGCGTGGAATTATGCTACTACCAGAAAGATGGCAAAAGGTGTTGGACCAGAACGGTCAATATATAATTTAATAAAGTATTTGTTTATTATACGAAAACTGTCTTTCATTTCCACAAAAAAAAACAAAATAACTTTCCGAACAGCTCTATACTTCTTAAAAATTTTAAAATGCGGATTGTAGCTCAACAAGTCACACACGCTCAAGTAAAAAGTAATTAAAAAAAGTTGTCATCATACTGGATTTATCTGCATGCCTCAGAATTAGATCGAAGTCGGATGGAGTTGGAGCGCGAAAATCGTTTGACTGAATCGGGGGCACATAAAGAGCACTTAATTTTTGTGCTTTTCATTTGGGAACACATAATTATTTGTTTATGAAAAAGGCGATTTTGTGTTCCACCTACCCCCTCCTCATAAACGTTAAAAATCCTCCAAGTCGGGTGGTTTTGGTATTTAAAAATCGAAAATCACGAGCACATTGTTGACACATGCTTTTTGTACACAAAATTATTTGTTTATAAAAATCATAACAATAAACCATTCCCTTCAATGATTTTTTTAAAATGGTTAGTTTTTTATATTTTGAAAAAACTCAAGGAGACAGTTTAATAACGAATTTTAAAATTTTTATGGATTAATATAAGCCAAAGTAAATGCAAGTACATACTCGATATTTTCTTTTCAATAAGAAGTAGATACTTTTGGTATCGATCCTTTTAAACTAAATATCGAATCTATTGAGTATAGTATGAGATTTAATTATTGTGATCAAAAAGGCAAACCTTTTTTCATTGTTTAAACATTTTTTTTAATCATGCTCTGCTAATTTAATCTTAAGTTTAACAGTGATTTTTGAAAAAATACACATGCATTTAATTTCTGATTGCGACAATTAATTAGCATTTAATTGCTCATGTGTCTGTTTCTCATTCTGTTGATTTTAATAAAAACATATATTCTCTGAAAATTATAATTCAATTTATTTATACCAAAATTTAAAAAAAAAAAGTTTATATCTAACTGTACTAAATAAAGGAAAATAGTAAAGCAAATATTTTGAAGTAAAATTTTATTTCAATATATTTACTTCTACCAAAACTAATAAATAATGCGGAAATATATTTTGGCTTTCGACCAGGTATTATTTCAATATTCCTGGACAATGACAAAAATAGCCCACTTTTCATCACGTTTCAGTCTTGTAAAAGATGAAAAACACCGAAAAACGTCATTTTTTCGACCAGGTGGATAAGTTAATTCCAACTTCCTTTTACGACAAATATTTTAAATAATTTACAAATGTATTAACGAGTAATGGACGTTCTCCAAAACTACTCATTCGATTCCTAAAATTCTTTCACCAATACATAGAATAGATCTTAAGGGTAAACATAGATTATTTATTATTTCGTTAAAATAAAAAAGAT